>NW_026647227.1:0-71436 GCF_950295315.1 Erinaceus europaeus
TCTGCTGTGTCCACAGGAAGAAGAGTCTCCATGTGGGGAGGTGACACTGAAGCGGGACCGCTCTTTCTCAGAGCATGACTTGGCCCAGCTTCGGAGTGAAATGACATCGGGCCTCCAGTCAGTCCTTCCACCACCAGATTTGGAATCATCAAGGCCCCGAGCCAGCAGTGCACACACCTGGCGGCCAAGCACACAGGAGCAGGGCAAGTCATACCTCTCACTCACCTTGCATTCCATTTGGAGTACCCTGGCCCTCTCCATCCCAGCAGACAGCATCCTGAGTTAACCAGGGCTGGTGCTCCTGAGGTGCTTGCCCACAACCTCAGACAGGCAACCCCATTGTTATAACTTAAAAACTTCTCTTTTATTAGTAATTCCTGCCAGCTGTCCTGACAGGGCCTCTGTGTTCTCCCTCCAGGTCCCCTCCCTGTGAGTGTCCAGTCCCGGCTTGACCCCAGCTCCCTGCCTTGCAGCAACCAAAGTGCAGTGAAGGACAGGTCTGAGGCCTCTCCTGCCCCAGATGCCAATCACCGGTGGTTGGTGAGTGAGGATACATTGTCATCTGTCATGGGGGCTGGGGTACATCCCCATGACTAGGTAGGTGCCAGCCAGTTCAGGAATGGGTGGGTGTGGCCGTCTCTGTCAGATCCTAGGAAAGCTGGTCTTTGCTGCCACCTGCTGGGCCTTTGGGGCTCAGCAGCCCCAGGTCAGAGATAGAACTCACTTCCCCTGCACCTCTCAGATATATTTATATATATGGAGAGAGAGAGAGAGAGAGAGAGAGCGCACGCGCGAGTGAGCAGTTCTGGTGGTTCTGGGGATTGAACATGGGACCTTTGGTGCCTCAGTCATGAAAGTCTTTTTCCTGTCTCCTCAACCTGTAGCTCTCAGTTCCATGGGTCCAGAGGGACAGATATCTGGATGCCCTGTGCCTGGGCAGCTGTGTACTGTGACAGCTTTTATTGGGGGACGATCACGTGTGCCAAGTGATGCTCTGGTATCCTACCCCCTTCCCCTCTTTCTCTCATGAGTAAATAAATACAAATCTTTTTTTTTCTTTTTATGTACAAGTGTTATATCAACACCAGGTACTGAGACTTTTTTATTTTCTTTTTTTACAATTTATTTGATAGAACAGAGATATTGAGAGGGGAAGGGGAGATACAGAAGGAGAGGGAAAGACATAGCTGCAGCTTGACCTCACTACTAGTGACACTGCCTCCCTACAGGTGGGGACTGGGAGGCTTGAACCCACATCTTTATGCATGGTAATGTGTACACTCAGCTGGATACACCTCTGTCCAGTCCTGGTTGTATGAAAATTAATACTCCCCCACTAAAGGGGATAATTCCCCTTTGAGTCCTTATTAGTTACCTGTTGATGTGTAAAACATCACCCCATGAAGGATGATAAATGACATAGTGGGGGTTGTATTGTTAAATGGGAAACTGGGGAATGTTATGCATGTACAAACTATTGTATTTACTGTTGAATGTAAAACATTAATTCCCCAATAAAGAAATAAATTTTAAAAAAATCACCCCAAAACTTACTGCTTATGCCAGTGCATCCCTTTGTCATCTCAAGTTTCTGGGAGTCAGGAACTCAGGCTGTCTCAGCTGGATACTCTGACTCAGAGTCTTGGGAGGTTGCATTTGGATGAGAGCAAATTTGTTGTCTTGTGGGAAGGTTTTTACCAGAGCTAGTGGGTCCAGCTCTAAGGGGCTTACTGGCATCAGCTCTAAGTGGCTTCCTGGCATATCCCAGGCCTATAATTCCTCTGGTGTAGATCTCTGTACAGGGCTGTCTTCGCTCTATGGTGCCAGTTTCCTTGAGAGCACATGGTCCAAGACAGAACATAACAGAAGCCACAGTGCTTGTATACCCAAGTCTCAGAAGTAACATATTGTCATTTCCCCTTAATCTGTTCATTATTAGTGAGTTACTGTACCCATTCTAAGAGGAGAAACTCAAGGCCCAATTCTTGAAGTGAATATGAATAAATGTCAAATACTTTTTTTTTTTCTCTCTCTGCCTCTATGCTTTTTGCTGGGGCTTTTCCAGCAATGATATCAGTGGATTTTTTTTTTCTAATAGAATGGGAGAGAGGAGAGATATCACAGTACTACTTTACCATTTATGAAACTTCTTGGAATGGGTGGGGATACATAGCATAATGGTTATGCAAAGAGACACTCATACCTGAGGCTCTGAAGTCCCAGGTGTAATCCCCTGCACCACCAAAACCAGAGTTGAGCTGTGCTCTGGTAAATAAATAAATAAATAAATAAATAATTGAGGAGATGGGTGGTAGTGCAGTGGGTTTAGCATAGGTGGCGCAAAGTACAAGGACTGGCATAAGGATCCCAGTTCAAGCTCCCGGCTACCCACCTGTAGGGGAGTCACTTCACAAGCGTTGAAGCAGGTCTGCAGGTGTTTATCTTTCTCTCCCCCTCTCTGTCTTCCCCTCCTCTCTTCATTTCTCTCTGTCCTACCCAACAATGACAACATCAATAACTACAACAAGGTCAAAAGAGAATAAGCAAATAAATAAAAATTATAAAAATAAATAAAATTTTAAAATTGTAGCATGTGAAATTTCCAGAGTGTTCTTTGAGATTTGCTTCTTGTCTTGAGTTCTGCACTTGAGTCAAGCTTCCCATGCTGGGGAGCAGGCTGTGGTTCCTCTGGACCCAACATGAGAGGTGTTGGGCACATGTGCTATCAGGGGGGCTTTTACTGGGAGTGGAAGCAGTACCACCAGACTATTAGAAACCAACAGAGAACCTGGATGCTCCCAGTCTTGGTGGAGAACTGGGGTCCCAGATGCTACCCTAAATCAGCTGTAACATGCTCAGCAATGCTAGTTAGGATGACTTACTGAAAATAACATGGGAGGTTTTGTTGCCTCCTCTAGTGACAACAGACAAATTAAACTATGGGTAACAGACATTGCATGAAAAGCTTTTGTGTCATCTCACTTACAAGGAGGAAATGGGGCTTTCAGAGGCTGAGTTCTCTGCTAAGCCCTGAGGACAACCCGGGGTATGTACCAATGGGCAAACTCAGCACCACTGGACATGCACTCTGGAGTGAGGCAGGAGGCTTCCCAGGTCCTTCTTGGCTTTGAGCAGCTGCAGTGTATGTGTTTGCATGTGGGGGACAAGGTGGAGACAGTTGTTGCAAAGGTAGGTGTGGGCTGAAGGTAGCAAGTGTTAGGGAGGCTTTGCTTGCAGGACCTCACCTGAGGGTATGTGTGTGCATGACCCCTGGGGAGTATGTGTGTGTGTGTTGTGTGTGTGTGTGTGTGTGTGTGTGTGAGAGAGAGAGAGAGAGAGAGAGAGATCCCTGAGCAGGGATAATGGGAGAACAGAACATTTTAGGAAGTTTATGGGCCTGTGAAGACTGAGCCTTACAGAGTGCTGAACTGGTGTAGAGAACAGAACATTTTAGGAAGTTTATGGGCCTGTGAAGACTGAGCCTTGCAGAGTGCTGAACTGGTGTAGAGAACAGAACATTTTAGGAAGTTTATGGGCCTGTGAAGACTGAGGCTTACAGAGTGCTGAACTGGTGTAGTGGCTCTGCACATGGCCTCTGAGGCAGACAGAGCTTCAGGTTAAAAACCGCTCTCACCAGAAGCCAGAACTTCACCCCTCTAGGAAAAAAAAGACAGAGGCTTGGAGCTGTGAGCGTCTTCAGAGAGACTATGGGGAGACCCTGACTAAGCACCTCTGGACGCTCTGCCCCAGGAGTTCAGCCATCCCGTGGAAAGCCTTGCTCTGACAGTGGAGGAGGTCATTGATGTGCGCAGGGTGCTGGTGAAGGCCGAGATGGAAAAGTTTCTGCAGAATAAGGAGCTTGTCAGCAGCCTGAAAAAGGGAAAGGTGAGGGACTGGGACCCTGTACTGACCCCTCTTGAGCCAAAAGCCCTGGGGGTAGGTTGACGAGGCCAGGATTGGAGAATTCTGGACACTTGGGCTTTCACCAGGCATTTCCTTACAGATTTGCTGCTGCTGTCGGACCAAATTTCCACTATTCTCCTGGCCATCCACCTGTCTCTTCTGCAAGAGGTAAGCCTTCCCTAATTAAGCACTGTGACTATGAAAAAGATGGGATGAGAAGTAGGGAGCTGGGGCCAGCATTGTCCAGTAGAGTTTTGTGAGTATGGAAGTGGCCATCATGTACCTTGAGACAAGGGCAGTGCATCAAAGAAAAATAATTTAAATTTAATTTCAAATTGAATAACTTTTTGACCAAGGTGGAGTAATAGACATCAGACCAGGTAATATTTACCTGGAATACCAAAAACAGTAGAAAAACAAACTGTTGGGTTGTTGGAAAAATCATGACATAGTTTTGCATAGAAAAATACCTTGTGATTTTTTTTTTGACAACCCAACATATGAAACAATGATACTTAAAATACTAGATATGAAACAACAAACAGAAAGCAGATAGGATAAGCCCCACAGTGGCCTCAGTCCCTGAAATCTCTGGTCCTGAGTGAACCTGTTTTTTAAATCTTCCTACTTTACCTGATAGGACAGAGAGAAATTGAGAGGGGATGGCAGACAGAGAGGGAGAGAGGGAGATAGACATCTGCAGTCCCTCCAGCAAGTGGGGGGTAGGGACTCAAACCTGGGTTCTTATACATGGTAATGTGTATGCTATACTCGGTGTTCCACTGCCTGGCTCCTAAATTATAATTCTGATGTTTAAACATCTATAAGAAGGTACTTACTTTTGAAACCTGGCATGGGGAATAAACAAAAATAATTGTTTTTTTTAAATTATTTATTTTCCCTTTTGTTGCCCTTATTGTTTTTTTTTTATTATTGTTGTAGTTATTATTGTTGTTGTTATTGATGTTGTCATTGTTAGACAGGACAGAGAGAAATGGAGAGAGATGGGGAAAACAGAGAAGGGGAGAGAAAGATAGACATCTGCAGACTTACTTCACCGCCTGTGAAGCAACTCCCAGCAGGTGGGGAGCCGAGGGTTCAAACTGGGATTCCTTATGCCCGTCCTTGCGCTTTGCGCCATGTGCACTTAACCCGCTGCGCTACCGCCCGACTCCCAAAATAATTGCTTTTTTTAAACTGAGTACCTCAATCAAGACTTCGGCTCAGAAGGTACGTTGAAGGGAGATGTGCCAGGTATACACAAGAATGGAAAGCAGGAGAAACTCAGAGCCGAGAGGGGCAGCAGTAATTTGTGTGTACATACGAATCAGGAGAAAACCAGTACTAGAGAGTAACATGAAAGTCAAGCACTGCAGTATCTGGGGGTCAGTCAGGTGTGTGGGGTAGGAGGGGATCCAGAAGCAGTCATGTCTTTGTGAACCTCTTGATAGCTGATACCCTTCTTTTCTTCCAGAGCCGTCTGCAGCTCCTGCAGCATCAAGGTGATGACATTTGGGACTCTGAGGGGTCCTGGGGTCTGAGTGGTGAGGGGCCAGGGTGGAAAAGATTGTCACCCTTCTTAGAAGATGCAGCCTGATCAGTCATCCCTCTCTTCTGGCACAACCACTCCTACACTTTTCTTGACAGTAGGTTTTTATTTATATATGAGAGAAGAGAGAACCAGAGCATCACTCTAGCAGATTATCCACAGTGCCACTTCCTAGGTTTTTACATATTCCTTGTTAGTAGGTCAATGTCAAGAAACCCTTCACTTAAGAGCCAAGAGGTAGCTCACTGGATAGGATGTATGCTTTGCCACTTGTATGACGCAGGTTCAAGCCCCAGTATCACATAGGATTGCTCTGGCACTGGGAGAAGCTCTGGTGTACACATTACAGTATACAAGGACACAGGTTCAAGCCCCTGATCCCCAACTGCAGGGGGAAAGCTTCATGAGTGGTGAAACAGGGCTTCAGGTGTCTCTCTGTGTTTCTCTTACCTCTCCCTCCCCTCTCAATTTCTCTGTCTCTATCCAATAATAAATAAAAATATTAAAAAATAAATAACCCGTCCAAGAGGTGGTGCAGAGGATAAAGCACTGGACTCTCAAGCATGAGGTCCTGAGTTCAATCCCTGGCAGCACATGTACCAGAGTGATGTCTGGTTCTTTCTCTCTCTCCTCCTATCTTTCTCATTAATAAATAAATAAAATCTTTAAAAAAAAAACAAACCAAATAAAAGAAAATCCAAATATTAAGAAAAATCAATCTGAGGGTGATGAACTTGAGAACATGTAAGACCCCCAACTCCTGGCAGTGTCACTCTCAATAAGCCTTCCTCCTAACACAACTTCTGTGAGTGTTGGGAGAGGCTCTTTACGGCACTTCAAGGTGGTGCACACATCCAGCTATACATAGAAGTGCAAGGATAATATTTAGAAGTATATCACCCCATTGCACCTCAGCTCCAAAATAAGAATCTACTAAGTGCTAATTTTACCACCACTATTTTCTCTTCTTTCTTTTTTTCTTTCTCTATTTTTATTTATTTACTTTTATTGCTACCAGGGTTATTGTTGGGGTTTGGTACCTGCATGATGAATACATAGCTCCTGGAAGCTTTTTTTTTTTTTTTCCTTCATTTGATAGGACAGAGAGAAGTTGAGAGGGGAGGGGGAGATAGAGAAAGAGACAGACACCTGCGGTACTTGTACTGCCACTTGTGAAGCTTCTCCACTGAAGGTGGGGAGCAGGAGTTTAAGCCCCAGGTCCTTGTACATAGTGATGTGTGCACTTAACCAGATGCACCACCACCCACCCCCCTTTTCTTTTAAAATATTTATTTATGAGAGAGAGAGAAGACACCAGAGCATCACTCTGGCACATGAAGTGCTGGGGATTGACTTGGGACTTTGTGCTTGAGAGTCCAAGTCTTTATCTGCTGCATCACCACTATTTTCAAGCCTGATCAGTGTTGCCTCATAGTAAGTGTTGACTGCATACATGGCTTGGTTCTAAAACCACCAGGAAGCACCTGTCCAGGTAAGAAAAGGAGACAGCTGATGTAGAGAGTAAGGAGGTGGGATGAGTGTAGGGTGGGCAAGGAGTAGGTCAGAGGGCATGGAGGGCAGGTGGTGAACTCCGGTGTGGTCCCTGCTGCACATGATCTGAAGAGATGGCATTCAGAGGTTGCTTGCTGTGGCTCTGCTTCTGGGTGCCTGCCCATACCTCCATCCCTTTCTGTGTCATAGATGAAGATGCCTTCTAAGAAGTTTGCACACATCCCCGTCTACACACTGGGCTTTGAGAGTCCTCAGAGGGTGTCAACCGCCAAAGCCACACCAGCACAGAGAAGAGACATCTTCCAGTACGTTCTTTTTCCTTGCTGATGTCACTATTTTGGCATGACAGTGACATGGGAATAGGAACAGGTCTCTCTTTGTTGGGATACCCCTTAGAAATGGGACTCCAGAGTAGCTGTTTGAAACAGACCTTCTCATAGGTCTGGGAAAGTTTTTGTGGTGGAGACATGTCTGGACACAGGTTCTTCTTTAAGAACTTTGCCAGGATAAACTTGACTTGTTTAGGTAAACCTCCACCTGCTGAGGTGTGGGCTGTGGAGTGAAGGGGTGGTCCCCCCTGATGCCCTTTCCCCTTCAGGTCCCTGCAGGGGCCCCAGTGGCAGAGTGTGGAGGAAGCATTCCCACACATATACACCCATGGCTGTGTCCTCAAGGATGTCTGCAGTGACTGCACCAGCTTTGTGGCCGATGTGGTGCGCTCCAGCCGCAAGAGTGTGGACGCCCTCAACTCAACGCCACGGCGCACACGCCAGACTCAGTCCCTCTATGTCCCCAGTACCTGGACTTTGGACTTCAAATGACAGCCCCTAACTACTCAGGCAGAGGCCTGCTAGGAGGAGCTGGGCTAGTCCTGGATGAGGCCAAGAAAGGCCCCTCCTGAGTATACATGTACATATATATATATAGATATGTTTATGTAATATACACACAGCCTATATATTTATACGCCTTCTTGCCCCAGGTTCATATGGGCCAGGTTTACCATGGAGGCAGTTTCCTTTCAGGATCCCTTGGGTTGTGCAGGGGATGGACTGGGAAGGGGTTTTCTCACTTGGATAGGAAGAAAGATGAGTTGGAGGATGAGCAGAGGATCCAGGTGGTGGGGCTCTTGGGAAGCCCTCACCCTGTACTAATTCTCTTGTATATCTGAGGGAGACTCCATCCAGATTCCTGGGATCATGGGAGCTCTGTCTGGATGCTTATTGGGGCTGTGAGCTTTAGAGGCACCTGGGGAGCCTCTGCAAGCACTGAATATCTCCCAGCAAGCATCCTAGGCACCCTTTCCCTCCAGCTGGAAGGTCCAAGGCCTCACTTACTCACTGCCTCCCAGCTTGGCATCTGCTCCCCAGTCACCTGCCACAGGTGGGCGCTGTCCTCACATACACGGGCGCAGGGGTGGGCTATCAATGGTGGTGTTCTGGCACCAGCAAGAACTCTGTAAATCTGTACACATGGTCATTCTTGGCCTAATAAAGATGGTCTCACAGTCTTCTGAGGTGTGGCCTGAGAATTGTCAGCACAGCAGTGGGTGCTGTGGGGCGGGAGTACTGTGAGGACCCACCTGTCACCTGGGTGCAGTCAGGGGACCCACTCCACACTTGAAATCTGACTCTCAGTCTGGTGTCCTGGTCCTGTGACTATCAGAGCTACATGTAGAACAGTGGCTGCCAGTGCATGGGCAGCAGAGGATCCTTCAGCCTCATCCTAAGAGCCCTGTTCCTGCCTCAGTAGAGTGGTAGCAGCTTCACCTACTCTTCCGGGAAATGGAACTCCTGCAGATTTAGGTTGCCCACAAGTGCTGGGGAGTGGCTTCTGTCATCGTCACTGGTGATGAAATTGGTTCAAAATGGTGAAAGAATTTGGCCAAAGATATATCAGTAGTTTGCCTGAGATCAAGCCAAGGCTCCAGTGCCTGCCTCCCAGACATGGCTTAGAAGGGACCTAAAAGACAGAACTTATAACACATGGACCTGTAGGGTGGATAGTTTCACTATATGGAGTTCATGATGTCCAGTTACACAAAAGTTAGAACATCCAATAAAAAAATTACTGGGTTCAGCACCTGTTAGCAGGCAGGGAGTAATAGTGTTTTTTGTTTGTTTTAATTGCCACCAGGGTTCTCACTGGGGCTCAGTGCTGGTACTACTAATCCACCACTCCTGACGGCCATTTCCCCCCTTATTTTCATTAGGATAGAAGGAAATTGAGAGAGGGTGAGGGTGGGGGGAGATAGAGGGAAAGACAGACAGCTGCAGACCTGTTTCACTGCTCATGAAGCAGATACTCTGCAGGTGGGGAGCAGGGGCTCAAGCCTGGGGCCTTGGTACTTGGTAATTTGTGCACCACAGCCTGGCCTCAGGAGTAATAGTGTTATTTTGAAACTAGATTGGAACTGAGGGTAAGGAAACTGGCCACAGGGCCAGCAGGGAGAGAGCACCTGGGAATTAGGAGGTGCTGGAGAGAAAGTGCTGTTGTCACTGCTCTTATTCCATGAGTGAGGAAATGAGCCACAGTTCCAATGGAGGCAGACCCTGTTTTTTTTTTTTTTATTTGATAGGAAAAAGAGGAGTTGGGGGTGGGGGGGGAGAGAAAAAGAGACATCTGTAGCATTGCTTCACTGCTTGTGAAGCTTCCCCCTGCAGGTGGAGATCCCGGGTTCCTGTATGTGATAATGTGTGTGCTCAACAAGTTGTGCTACTGCCTGGCCCTAGGAGACCTAGTTCTTTTTTTTAAAAAAATATTTATTTATTCCCTTTTGTTGCCCTTGTTTTATTGTTATTTATGTCAACGTTGTTGGAAAGGACAGAGAGAAGGGGAAGATAGAGAGGGGGAGAGAAAGATAGACACCTGCAGACCTGGTTCACTACTTGTGAAGCGACTCCCCCGCAGGTAGGGAACGGGGGAGGGGGGTGGGCTGGAACCGGGATCCTTATGCCAGTTCTTGAGCTTTGGGCCACATGTGCTTAACCTGCTCTCGACTCCCTGGGAGACCTAGTTCTAATGTACACATGCATGCTTGAAAACAAGTCCATGGGCCAGGTGGTGGTGCACCTGGATGAGTGCACGTTACAATGCACAAGGAACCAAGTTCAAGGCCCTGGTCTCCTCCTGCAGGGGAAAGCTTCACAAGTCGCGAAGCAGTGCTGCAAGTGTCTCTCTCTCTCCCTACCACCCCCCTCTCTCTCAGTTTCTGGCTGCTTCTATCCAATAAATAAAGATTTTTTTTTAAAAAAGGTTGCATGGCAAGAAAAAAAAGTTCATATGAAAATAGTAAAAAAAAGAAAAAAAGAACTTTGGGGACTGCAGACAGAGGCAGTCGCAAGCTCCACTAACTTCCAGCTTCTTGCCGCTGTCCTTGGTGCTGCAGAGCAACTCCCCAGACCCTGACATAGAAAGCTGAGACCAGGAGCTGCTGCACAACCCCTCCCTCCACTTCACCTGGTTCATATCTGGAAAATCGGGGCACCTATTCTGGAACTGACTCATCCTACTGAGAATGCCTTCAGCAGAATGGGAAAGGGGATGAGGGGTCGGTGGACTCATGCTCAGAGCTCCTTGTTCAAGGAAGGCGCTGTTCATGTGCAGCCTAACGCTGTATGTTCAGTGTCCACACTACTGTCTCTTGCAGCACACAGCAGAAAACAGTTTCAGGGTGACTCTGCGTTTCCACCAACAGGCAAAGAAGAAGCCTGCGTATCATTCTACTTCACTAAGTAACACATAATTCATTCAGTCACTAGCAGTAGTACTGAACAGTCAGAATAAGAAGGGAGAGACCCTCCATGTGCTGAGCGTAACTCTTCAGTAACTGCCTTGGTGGTTGTGATGGGATGTCCTAGGGCACTCCAGCTGGAGTATGCAGGGTATGCAAGGGGCTTGAGGCAGGAGCTGTGTGTCAGCTCTGTTGAATTTCCCAGTACCCTAGTAGCCAGACCGGCAGACTGGTAGCATGGCACATTGCAAGTGCACTCCGGAAACACTTCCAACTGAAGTGAGGAACAATCAGACCCATGAAGGATAAGATGAGGTCCTCGAGACCACCCTGTCCCAGCTCCTCCTCCTTGGTCTCTGTCTTTATCATTTGAACTCTGTGGACTCACAGACCTAAAAGCAATTGTAGATGACCCCAGGGCCAAAACCTACTTGTAAAAAGGGGTATCAGTCTCCCAGGATGAGTGAGACACCTTCACATCTGCTGTGGGACTCTAGCCCCTAAAGAGAGTTTATTTTTTCGCTAGAGACAGAGTGAGAGACCACAGCACCGAAGTTTCCTTTAATACAGTGGGGGCCAGGCTTGAACCAGGGTCATGCACATGGCAAAGCAGAGTGAGCTATTCCGCTGACCCCCCTAGAGAGTCCTTAGACCTCAAGGAGGGCTCCATCTCAGAATTGCTGGGGGCGGGTCATCGGTAATTAAATCGAATTTTCCCCCATGGATCAGACACACGTGGAAGTGGCTCAGGGGCTCTGGGATGTCACCCGGCTCGGAGCTCCCTTCTAGGGGAGGTAGGCGGTGGACTGAGGAAGAGCGCTGGATGGAGCCTGCACATATCTGCAGCAATCACCTGCTGCACAGCCCTACAGGTATCCGCCTCACTCCAAGAACCGGGTCTAGCCCAACCGCCCGGGGGTCTGATGCAACCCGGAGCGTCCAACTCGCGCGATAACTCGCAGGGACTTTGCCGCAACTTTTCTGACGCCAACCGAGAACCGGAGGGGAAGTCGCGGACAGTCGCAGCGCGCAGGCGCTACAGGCCAGCTCCGCGCCAGCGCACCGTCACTGCGCAGGCGTCACCGCCCCTCTCAGCTCTGCTTCTGCGGGTCCCGGGGCATCCGCGGCCGTTGGGTCTTATGTCGCGCCGGGCCCTCCGCCGGCTGAGGGGGGAACAGCGCGGCCAGGAGCCCCTGGGGCCCGGTGCCCTGCACTTCATTCTCCGCGATGACGACGATGCGGAAGAAGGCCCCAAACGGGAGCCAGCTGGCAGGCGCCCCCGAGCCGCAGGGAAGGAAGGCGTCCGTGTCAACAACCGCTTCGAGCTGGTGGGTCAGGGGCACCCGGGGGAGGGGGGCAGCCAGTGGGGGATCGAGGCGGGGCCGCGGGGCGTGACGTCACCGGGGCGGGGCCTGGGTCGCAGACAGGTGGCGAGGTCAGACTGGCCGGGGCCGCAGTGGGGTGGGGGTGGTGGTGGTGTAGGCGTGACGTCGTGGGGGGCAGCGGGGGCGGGGCCGTGACCCTGGCCGGAGCGTGGTGGGCGGGGCGATGTTACGTCGGTCTGCCTGTGGGCGGGCCTTTGCCTTGGGGTCTGGGGGCTTCCTTCTCATCCCCCGACTTGTTCGTGGATTGACCATCACCTTGCTTGGGAGCTCTTGCTGAGTCTATGAAAACACCTGGTCTCTGCCAGCCCAGGAAGTAGTGTCTTGCTTTTGAAGTTCACCCCAGAGCTGTGATCTGTAGAAAAATCAAGGTAGATGTGCCTGGAAGAATGCTCTCTGACCTCCTCGAGCATCTGCTGTGCTCCCCCTGGACCCTCACCCCCTGTACAAAGATAGGGATGAAACAGCCATTTCAATAGGTCTGAAAGAGGAGAGGCCAGCTGCCCTGTGAGCTCTGACCCAATCTTGCAGTTGTTGCCAACTTTATTGAAGTGCGGGACCTACCCTAGGACATTGGAGTGTAGAGATGGCAAAAGGTCTTCCACCTGAAGATGTGAGACAGCTTCACCCTGTAGTCTCTGAAGGCAAAGCAGAAGTCCCCTTTCCATGTTTTCCATACTTTGTGACCACCTCTTCTGTTCCTGAATTCCGTCACGTCTACTGCCTATTATTTCTTTTCATCTCTTTCAAATTTCTTTATTTTGGAAAATTCCAAACATAGGCAAAAAGTAGAGTAGTATGTAATTTACTGATTATTTTTCTTTTTTTTTAAAAGAGCTTTCTTTTTTAAAAAAGATTTTATTTATTTATTAATGAGAAAGGTATTAGGAGAGAGAGAGAAAGAGAGAGAGAAAGAGAGAGAGGGAAAGAGCCAAACATAACTCTGGCACATGTGCTGCTAGGAATTGAACTTGGGACCTTCTGCTTGGGAGTCCTGCACTTTATCCACTGCGTCACCTCCTGGACCACTACTGGTTATTTTTCTGACTTATATCCTAAAACGGTCAAGTCTTCCTTCTCATCACAGTTGGGAAATATTTGAAATCTATGCTGATACTGGCTTGTTTTCATGAACATTTTTTTTTTATCAGATGGTATGTTCTCCCTATTCCCACACCCTCCAGATTTACCTCATAACAATAATTATTATTCACAAGGCATTTACAAGTCATAAGCACTGCTGTTAAAATGATGCTTCTCTCACAGGGGTAGAGCTCAGATTATTCCCATTGTACAAACAAGGTAGTGACATAGCAATGTAAATCCAGGCTTCTACGCAACTGGTACTCTGTACTAGGGCGTTGTCTGTGAAGCAAATTCTTATTCCTCCTGAAGAAGAAAGGAGGGTAAATGATCAGGGGTCTGGGTGTTTGGGAGAAATTTAAATGTGGCAGGTGATAATGTGCATGAATGGAGGAGAAAGTGCTTACAAGGATCTCCAGTGAAACCAGTTGGGTGGGATTGGAGGCTATGTCTGCATAGGGCTTTGCTATTTGTGTGTATGCTTCTGCTTTCTGACAGGATGTTAAATTTTCCTTCTTGATATTTGGGTTCATTTGTCCAATTCGTCTGCTCCTAGGTATCTCACAGGCATCTCAAACCCAGTGTCCTACTCTGCTAAGGGTCTCTTTGTTCTTCCTGTTGTATGGACTGCAGTCTAGAAAGCTTCTGTGACAAACCATCAGGAAGTCCTGTGGTGGCTCCTCAGGTGTGGTGACCATAGGTCATCCCTGCTTTTGTTCCTGTCCCCTTTTGTTCTTGTTCCTCTGAAGTTTGTGGGCACAATAGCCAGTGATCTTGTGAATGCTCTGATGTCACTCATTTTTCATCCTCCAGTCCCCCACAAGTTCTCCCACCTCTTGTTCACCATTCTCTAGCCACATTGATGTCCATGTACCTGGAATGCCTTGTATTCGTATGTGATATGTTCCACTCCCTCTCCTTAGGCGTTGCTTCACACCTGACTTAAAAGTACCCTCACCCCTCTAGGGATAACAAGTGGTTTATGCAACAGAATCTTATGCTTGAGAGTTGAAAATTCCAGGTTCAGTGCCCATTGTGCCATTATGTACAGCCATAAGCCAGAACTGAGCAGTGAGTGGTTTGGTGAAAAACACTCACTCACGGGGAGTCAGGCAGTAGTGTGGTGGACTAAGCGCAGGTGGCGCAAACCACAAGGACCGGCATAAGGATCCTTATAAGGTTCTAGCCCCCGGCTCCCCACCTGTAGGGGAGTCTCTTCACAAGCAGTGAAGCAGGTCTGCAGGTGTCTGTCTTTCTCTCCCCCTCTCTATCTTCCATCTTCTCTCCATTTCTCTGTCCTATCCAACAATGACAACATCAATAACAACAACAATAATAACTACAACAGTAAAACAAGGGCAACAAAAAGGGAATAAATAAATGAATAAATATTTAGAAAAAAAGAAAAGAAAAACACTCACTCACATTCTTCTTTGGTCTTCCTCCTTTTCCCTGAAGTTATTACAGAATAACCCGTATGAAAAAGAAGATACTATACAAATTACTTGTGTTTTGGGACAGAGACTTTGTTGTTAACCAGATGTAACTAGGTGGTCCTAGCTGCACTGAGACTCGGTAGGAAAGCTTACTTTATGGGTTGTCATTTTCTCCATCAAGCTCAGCAGTTACTGTCTCTGGCCAGAGTTCACACACACCAACTTTGGAGTCAGGAAGACCTCGATTTGAACCCTGTTACAGCTGTGAGAACTAGTGTCTATTTCCACATTTGTTGGTGATAAAGCTTATTTACTTCATGGATGGTCATGAGCAATCAGTAAAACAATGTGAAGTTTTTCATTCATGCTGGGCATGATTAGCATTTAACATGTGTTTATACTAAATGATGGTGAGGACAAGTGGCAGATACTGTAGAACTTCAGTGGAAACCTGTGACTCTAAGTAGTTGACTTAGAAACATTTCTATGTAACATTAATCTCTTCCTTGGATGACAGAAGAGAGCAGAGAGATAGCATCCTTTGTTTCTTTATGGCTTTGATTCTCCTCATTGCTGGCTTCTGAGTGAATTTCTTTGAAATTGGATTAGAAGACATTTTTCCTGCTTCTTTCAAATTGATTTTAAAGAATATTTAATATTTAAGAGGAAATAACACCAACTTTATGCAAATTATTTTGGGAAAGAAAGAAGACATTTGTCTTTACAAGTCTAATATAATATCTTTATTTAAAGCCTGACAGATTTTACAAAAATCTTTACCAAAACATCAGCAAACCAGTTCAGCAATATTATATCATGTATCATGACCAAATGGACTGTATCCTAGGGATGCAAAGTTGGTTAGTACTGAGAAGCAAATCAGTGTAATTCACTAGTTTACAGAATAAACAAGAAAAACCATATGACAATCTCAATAGATGTAGGAAAATTTCAGTATCTATTCATAGTGAACATTCAGGGAATGAGGGGAACTTTCCTAACTTGGTAAAAGACATCTATGAAAAGCCTAAAGTTAACATACATGAATAACTCAATGCTTTTCCCCCAAGATCTGAGACAAGGATGGCCACTTCTAGTCATCATTGTAAGAGGATCTCAGCTAGTATGACAAGGTAAGAAATAAAAGACATCCAGACTGGCAAGATAGAAGACAGTAAAACTGTATTGATAGATAGCATACATAGGATATTGTCAATAATGTACAAAGGAGTTGGGAGATAGCTCACCCAGGAGAGTGCTCACCCTACTATACATTAAGTGCATGATACATGTGCACTCTACTGGGTAAGTCACCTGGTGGCTTCATCAATTATAGTTCTTTACATTAACAATGAACAGTTGAAAATAGACTTTAAAAGTTCTACTTATAATAACATCAAAAATAAAATAAGATAAATTTTAGTAAAGACTTGCAAGATATCTGTGCTAAAAAGTAAAAAGCTGCTGGGAGAAAGGAAAGTTTAAATAGAAAGTTATACTATCTTCATGAATTAGAAGACTCACTAGTGCTAAGATGTCGGTTCTCATCCAAGGTGATCTATAGATTAAATGCGTCACAATGAAATTTCTGAGCAGACTTTATGAACAAGGTAATTACAAAATTTATATGAAGATACAAAGTAGAATGGCCAAAATAAAGATGTGTTTAATTGGATTACCAGATTTATTATTATTAGTTCTGATAACTTAAGGTAGTATGGTATTGGGAGTCAGGCAGTGGCACAGCAAGTTAAGCGCACGTGGCACAAAGCACAAGGACCGGCGTAAGGGTCCCCACCTGCAGGGGAGTCGCTTCACAGGTGGTGAAGCAGGTCTGCAGATGTCTATCTTTCTCTCCCCTTTTCTGTCTTCCTCTCTTCTCTCCACTTCTCTCTGTCCTATCCAACAATAATGACATCAATAACCACAACAATGATAAACAAGGGCAACAAAAGGGAAAATAAATATAAAACAATTTTTTTTAAAAAAAGATAGTATGGTGTTGACTTATAGCCAAATAGATTTATGTGATGGAATAAAAAATTCAGAAATTTTTTATTCATATTTATATAATCAACTAATTTTTAAAATATTTTATTTATGGGGGCCAGGTGGTGGCACACCTGGTTGAGCGCACACATTACAGTGCGCAAGGACTCAGGTTCGAGGCCCTGGTCCCCACCTGCAAGGGGAAAGCTTCACAAGTGGGGAAGCAGGGCTGCATGTGTCTCTCTGTCTCTCACCCTCGCTATCCCTCCCCTCTCAATTTCTGACTGTCTCTATACAATAAATAAATAAAGATAATACAAAAAAAATTTTATTTATTTAAATGAGAGAGATATAGGTAGAACTGAGTACTGTTCAGTTCTGGCTTATGGTGGTGCTGGGGATTGAATCTGAGACCTTTAGTGCCTTGAAGATAATTTTTTAAAAATATTTATTTCCTTTATTGTTCCCCTTGTTGTTTCCATAATTGTAGTTATTGTTGTTGTTGGTGTCGTCATTGTTGGATAGGACAGAGAAAAATGGAGAGGGGAGGGGAAGACAGGGGGAGAGAAAGATAGACACCTGCAGACCTGCTTCACCGCCTGTGAAGCTACTCCCCTACAGGTGGGGAGCTGGGGGCTCAAACCTGGATCCTTATGCCGATCCTTGCGATTTGCTCCACTTATGCTTAACCCGCTGCGCCACTGCCCGACTCCCGAACATGAAGATAATTTTACATAACCATTATGCTGTCTCCCCAGCCCCCCAATTCATTTTTTTTAAGCAATTCATTGGGAAGGGTGAGGGCAAAAAAAAAAACATCTGTGTAGTAAGTGGTGCTAGAATAACTGGCTGCATAGAAGGAAATTAATTACACATACATATACAGTATGCTCAGGGGAGACTAGACTGCACAGTAAAACTGTAATGCTTTTAGAATAAAATGAATATCTTTAAAACTTTTTTTTATTTACTTATTAACAAGTGAAAGAGGAGGACAGATAGAGAACCAGAACACGGCTGATGCCAGTGATTAGAAATAGGGCCTCATGCAAAGCACAAGGACCGGCATAAGGATCCCGGTTCGAACCCCGGCTCCCCACCTGCAGGGGAGTCGCTTCACAGGCGGTGAAGCAGGTCTGCAGGTGTCTATCTTTCTCTCCTCCTCTCTGTCTTCCCCTCCTCTCTCCATTTCTCTCTGTCCTGTCCAACAACGACAACAACAATAATAACTACAACAATGAAACAACAAGGGCAACAAAAGGGAATAAATAAAATAAATTTTTTTAAAAATTAAAAGAAAAAAAAGAAATAGGGCCTCACTCTTCAAAGTCTGGTACTTTATCCACTGTGCCACCTCCCAGGCCCTCAGGCTAAGTTCCAGAAAGGATTGGTAAGAAGTGCTTCTTTGGGGCTGGATGGTATTCTGCCTGCTTGAACACATGTTACAGTGCTCAAGGACCTGGGTTTAAAGCCTCAGGCTCCACCTGCAGGGGGAGGCTTCACTGGTAGTGAAGAAGTGCTATAGTTGTCTCTTTCTCTCACCCTTTTTGCTTCCCCTGACCTTTCTCAGTTTCTCTCTGTCCTTTCGAATAAATAAAATTAAATGAAGTATTTCATTAAGTTTAAATAGTTTCTACTCATCTAAAGATGTAGTTAGGAAAATAAATATGCAGTCTACAAACAGGATGAGAGCATCAAGTATCTACAATAGACTTGTATCTAGAATACATGAGTGGATATTATAGATTGTAAGTGCACCCAGTTAATGAGATTTCAGGAGACACTTAGAAAGAATGATATGGTACTCAACATTATTCATCAAATGCTGATTGTGGGGCATGGAGAGGTGGCTGCTCAGTAGTAGATTGTCTGCCTTATGTAAGACGTTGGGCTTTATTTCTGATACTGCAGAAAAACAGGAAAGACCAAAACATATTGAACATCGTAAATGGTAGAAGAATGCTTTGGTATTTCATTAAGAAATAGCGTGGGAATTGAGTGGTAGTGCAGTGGGTTAAGCGCACATGGCACAAAGCGCAAGGGCTGGTATAAGAATCCTGGTACCTACCGGGTTAAGGATCCTGGTTCGACCCCCCAGCTTCCCACCTGTAGGAGGTCACTTCGCAAGTGGTGAAGCAGGTCTGCAGGTGTCTGTCTTTCCTCCTCTCTGTCTTCCCCTCCTCTCTTGATTTTTCTCTGACCTATCCAACAACAATAACAACTACAACAAGGGCACCAAAAAATGGTCTCCAGGAGCAATGGATTCATAGTGCAGACACCAAGCCCCAGTGATAACCCTGGAGGTAAAAAAAAAAAAAAAAAAAAAAGGAAAGGAAAAAAAGGAAAAGAAAAGAAATAGCATTATGGATGGGAGAGATAAGGTTATACAAATATTTTTATGCTTGAGGCGCCAAAGCCCCAGGTTCAGTTTCTACCACTATCATAAACCAGAGCTGAGTGGTGCTCTGGGAGAAAGAGAAGAGAAAGGTAGACAGAAAATTGTACCACTTTATACTGCAAAAATTAGAAGTATGGATAGTGTCCATTGTTGGTGAGAATGTGAGGCCCACAGCTTCCCAGGAGAAAAGGAGATCTGACCATTCCACACTAACTTTGCCCCAACAACCCAGTTATTCTACTTATAGATGCTTATTCTTGAAACTTCCACATTAATATTCATAGCAGCTTTATCATAGAAGTTGCAGATAGGGACCAGGAGGTGGTGCACCTGGTTAAGCGCACACATTACAGTGCGCAAGGACCCAGGTTCAAGCCCCTGGTCCCCACCTGCAGAGGGAAAGCTTCACAATTGGTAAAGCAGGGCTGCAGGTGTCTCTGTATAACTCCCTCTTTACCTCCCCCTTCCCCCTCAGTTTCTGTCTCTATCCAATAATAAATAAATAAATTTTTAAAAATTAAAAAAAAAGTTGCAGATAGAAAATAACTGAGGGGTCCTGTGATAGCAAACACATACAGGTAAAATAGTATGTTCTGTCCACACAGAGGCCCACTGGTAGTAACAAAGAACTGACTCATGGTATAAGCAACAATAAGATGGACTTGTAAAACATTAAAGTCATACTCTTTGATTCTGTTTTCTTGACTGTCTAGAATTAGGCAAAAGTCCTCTTTGGTAAAAAGATGTTAGTGTTTGCTAGGGTCAGTAGGAGGTACTGTTTGGGAAAAGCAAGCAGCACATTTCTGGGGTTGATGCTTCGATCCTGATAAGATGGGTCACACAATTACACAATTGCCAGTACTTTCACTGTACATTCATTTGAAGATATGGAAATTCTACCTTAGGTCTGATGGATAGGACCTTTTTGAATTTGTTTCTCATAGGGACCTTGAAATTGAGGAATGTGACAACTTTAGGATACAAATAAAATTTATGTCAGGATGTTGGACAGTTTTCTTTGTGCATGCCATTGTACATAAGTGGTGATCTGAACAAGCTAGATCCTCCCTGCAAACAAAATTAGTCTGGATATGCTGTTAGTATGCTCTATGGGTATATGTAGAACTTTCCTTTGCAGTAGGAACTAAGATTGGCACAGAGCTTATCATGAATTTGAATTTCTCAGAACACCTGAAATTAAAAAAAACAGAGAAGGAGGGGGCTAAGAAATTATGCTTTTAGCAAGTGAATATGACATTGTAAAAGTAAACCAGCACCACTTCCCAGAGGTGCCTTGGCAGCACCATTGAGTTGAATGTTTAAGAGAGTGTAGGTGCCCCACAGTTTAACAGAAATGTCCAGGGAGAGTCCTGTTCTAGGTCTTAGCCAGACCACATATCGCCCCCACCCCCACTCCCCCAGTGAAAGCACCTGTGATGGGAATCACCATCACACCAACATTACATAATGTTGTTAGAAGTATATAATTCCTGCATTTGCAAGGAATTATTATTATCTTTATTTATTTATTGGACAGAGACAGCCAGAAATCAGAATGGAAATGGGGTGATACAGAGGTAAAGAGACAGAGACCTGTGGCACTGCTTCACCACTCACAAAGCTTACCTTGTAGATGGGGACCAGGGAGTCCAACCCATGTCCTTGAGCATTTTAACGTGCACTCAACTCGGTGCACTACCACCTGCCCCCCCCCCAGGTACTCTTTTTTAAAAAAAATATTTATTCCCTTTTTGTTGCCCTTGTTTTATTGTTGTAGTTATTGTTGTTATTAATGTTGTTGTTGTTGGATAGGACAGAGAGAAATGGAGAGAGGAGGCGAAGACAGAGGGGGAGAGAAAGATAGGTACCTGCAGACCTGCTTCACCACTTGTGAAGTGACTCCCCTGTAGGTGGGGGAGCCGGGGGCTCAAACCGGGATCCTTATACTCATTCTTGCACTTTGTGCCACTTGCACTTAACCTGCTGTGCTACCACCCGACTCCCCCCAGGTGCTCTTTGTATGAGAAAAGAATCTGTGGGTTTTCTAGGTGGACAGGCATATTTGCCTGAATTTTATTTTTTTGCTACATAGAAATTTTTTTGATATTTATTTATTTTCCCTTTTGTTGCCCTTGTTGTTTTTTTTATTGTTGTTGTAGTGCTACATAGAAATTTTTACTGGTTTAAAATAAATAAAAGCATAGTGCAGGAAGTCATCTCAGATACTGGCAACTTTCAATCTCTTTATATCTATCATGGGGAAATCTGCAAGTACAGAATCCTAGTTTTATTTTAAAAGTCATCTCAGACTTGCTGGGGTTAAAGTAGATTTTGTTTTTCTTTTTTAGAACTTTATATTTTTCAGATGTTCTAAATTGGACCTTTGTGTTCCTGATTGAAGCATCAGATTTGGTTTATAAAGCATTGTACCATGTTAGCTTTTTACTTGTGTATTCATTTACTAGCTAAAGGACCAGAACTTGTGTGCACCACTGCTTCTTTCTTCCCACACTTTCTCTCTGCTCCAGAATGTGTGTGTGTGTGTGTGTGTGTCTGTCTTGAGACATTTCCCATTCAGCATTGTGCTTGTAAGGTTCGTGTGTGTGTGTGTGTGTGTGTGTGTGTGTGTTTCCTTCTACACTCTGCTATGGAAGGCTCCACTGCGTGGACTGTTATTTTTATGTTCATGTATTTTATTATCAGGAAGAAATTTCTAGATGGTTGGGTCCCTACTGGCTACTTTTTTGCACTTTGATTGTTGGGCATCAGAGGGAAGAGAAAAGGAGTGAATGTGTTGGTTGAACATATGTATGTACACTTTTTACCCTGGGGCTACTCCTAAAGGAAATAGATTATGATGTTGGAGGATTCTTCTTTCTGTTAGTTTAGTTCTGAGGTAGATACTTTATGCCCATACGCCCCAGCCAGCACTTACTGAGACCCACCAGTGAAGTAACCCTGAAATAAAACAAGCACTATATCCCACCAGATATTAATATTCTTCCCATCATCCTCAAAGTGACCTTGAGCATATTACTCACTAGCTCAGTTCTGCTAACACATGCCATTTGGTGACTGGATAGGATGTAACATACTGTTTTTTTTTCCCATCCACCTTACAGATAAACATTGAGGACCTGGAGGAGGGGCCTGTGGTGAATGGAGAAAGGTCTGATGGCCAGCTCACAGACAGTGTGGTGTTGGGCAACAAGAGGAGGTCTCAGAGTGGAAGTGTAGAGCCTAAGAAAGATGGAGAAACAACTGGCAAGACCTCATCCCCTGAGCAGGTGTGGAATCATGGGGAGACCAAGAAGCCTCAGAACCCATGCTGTCTTATTTTCTCAGTTTTATTTTATTAATTTTTCTGGCTACCCCAAATTTTCTTGGGAGCCCTGATCAGCTTTGCTTGGAATCCTCAAGACATGGCTCTCAAAAATACCAGCTGCAGGACCCCTGAAGCAAGTATCTCTGGCAAGAGATTTTCCTCCTGTATCTTGGAGGGTGCTCTGGGCATATGAGCACATCCGTGTGTTCTATGTGACTGCCAGCACTCCAGTTGGGGGCTGGAGATGTGACCAGCTTGTCACTCCTTCAAGAACTGTGCAGTCAGGTTTGTGTTGGAGTGTGACTTCAGTGCTTCATGCCATATAAGAGTGTCTCCACAGGAGGTCTCCTATCATTTAACAAGTGCCAGTGTGAATCTGGTAGAGATGACCAGACAGATACAGCTGCCAGGTGCAGCCAGGGGACTTGATCCAGCAGAGTTCAGGCAGCAGGAGACTTCTCTGACCAAGGAGGGGCCAAGTGACAGGACTGGAGTTTTTCAGGCAGTGAGTCAGTGGTGTGGGCTGGTTGGGAAAATAAGGCTTTCTGGTGGAGAGAGGTTGACAGATGATGAACAATGGTTCAGATCCCTGGGAGCCTCATGAGGAGAGACAGGATGGGAGACCAGGTGGTGATGCACCTGGTTGAGTGTATATGTTACACAAGGATCTGGGTTCAAGCCCCCCAGTCCCCACCTGCAGGGGGAAAGCTTCACAGTTGGTGAAGCAGGTCTGCAGATGTCTGTCTGTCTCTCCCTCTCTGGCTCCCCCTTCCTCTCTAATAAATAAAGATAATTAAAAAATTTATTAAGAAAAGGGGGGGGTTGGGAGGTAGCACAGCGGGTTAAGTGCACATGGTGCAAAGCACAAGGACTGGCCTAAGGATCCCAGTCAAACCCCCCAGCTCCCCAGCTCCCCAGCTCCCCAGCAGGGGAGTCACTTCATAGGCAGTGAAGCAGGTCTGCAAGTATCTGTCTTTCTCTCCCCCTCTCTGTCTTCCCTCCTCTCTCCATTTCTCTCTGCCCTATCTAACAATGATGACATCAATGACAACACCACCCATGTTCATCGGGGAAGCAATTACAGAAGCCAGACCTTCCACCTTCTGCATCCCATAATGACCCTGGGTCCATGCTCCCAGAGGGCTAGAGAATGGGAAAGCTATCAGGGGAGGGGGTGAGATGCAGAGTTCTGATGGTGGGAATTGTGTGGAGTTGTACATCTCTTATCCTATGGTTTTGTCAGTGTTTCCTTTTTATAAATAACAATAATAACTACAACAATGAAAAACAAGGGCAACAAAAGGGAAAAAATATATATATATATGGAGATGCGGAACTTGTAAGAAAAAGAAATTTCCAGACATCTGGGAAGTCAGAAGGGATATTGCCACAGCACTCTATCTCACAAATTTTTCATGCCATGCATCTGCTGTATTTCTTGGTGTTTAGGACATCTCTATCTTTTTTGTTTTTAATTTTTTATTTATTGTCCCTTTTGTTGCTCTTGTTGTTTTTTTATTGTTGTAATTATTGTTACTGATGTCATTGTTAGATAGGACAGAGAGAAATGGAGAGAGGAAGGGAATATGGGGAGAGAAAGATACCCGCAGACCTGCTTCACTGCCTGTGAAGTGACTCCCCTGCAGGTAGGGAGCTGGGGATCCTTATGCTGGTCTTGGCGCTTTGCACCACGTGTGCTTAACCTACTGCGCTACCACCTGACTCCCATGGGCATTTCTATCTTTATTGATAAAAAAACGTGCTTCTTTTGTTAGTCTAATACAAGTGGCAAACTCCGAAAGAAGAAAAAGAAGCAGAAGAACAAGAAAAACTCTACAGGTGAAAGCTCGGTAAGTGTGGCAGACCAGCTTTGGCTTGTGTTTCTGCTTTCTCCTCTCTGTTCTGGGATAGGCGTCAGTTCCTCTCTTCATTAGGAAAATGGCTAATTCAGTCATGGAAAATTACTCAACCAAAAATTGCTTCTGTATTGTTGGTTCCTGTGGGCTCAATTACCACTCTTGATTGAGCTTTCCATTTTCTGGCAACCATCCAGAAGGGAGGCTCTCGCTTATTGGTGGTACGGGGAATTGAACCTGGGACTTCAGGGCCTCAGGCTTGAGAGTCTCTTTGTATAACCACTATGCTATCTCCCCCGCCCGAGGCTCTTCATTCAGTGGCACAAGTCCTTCTGGGTCTACTGACCCCTGGGCTTGAACTGTTTCTAGTGTTAAAGGTCTAATTTGATGATCCATCGTGAAAAGTAGATATATTCCCATGGTTGCCCCATCCTCATCTGATTGTATTTGTCTTGAAAAGAGGTGAATCTTTTGTTACTCTGCTGGCATCACAAGTTTGGCTCAGTTACCAGAGGAAGAGAGCAGACCTGAAAGACATATGGCCTTCAGCCCCAGTGCTCTCCAGTCTTTATGGTTCTGTGATTCTCTGTGTTAAGAGATTCTTTCTAAATGCAGGTCCAAAAAACTGTTTGAATGATGCTGTTTTTCAGGAAGTAAAAAAATAAAAAATATACTGCTTGTTCTTTGTAAGAAATAAATCTTTTATTATTATGGTATTTATTATTTATGCATTTATTAATGAGAAAGGGAGAAGAGAGCAAGAGAACCAGATCATCACTCTGTTACATGTTTTGCTAGAGATTGAACTTCAAGGGCCAGGTGATGGCGCACTTGATTGAGTGCACATGTTATAATGTACAAGGACCTGAGTTTGAGCCCTTGGTTCCTATCTGCAGGAGGAAATTTTTGCTAGTATTGAAGCAGTGTTGCAGATGTGTCTCTATATCTCTCCCTCTTGTTTTCTTATTTTTTTAATTTTTTTATCTTTATTTATTTATTGGATAGAGACAGCCAGAAATTGAAAGAGAAGAAGGAGACAGAGAGGGAGAGAGCCAGAGAGACACCTGCAGTCCTGCTTCACCACTTGTCAAGCTTTCCCCCTGCAGGTGGGGACCAGGGGCTCGAACTTGGGTCCTTGTGCACTGTAATATGTGCGCTCAACCAGGTGCACCATCACCCAGCCCTTCTCTCCCTCTCTTATCACCCCCTTCCCTCTTGATTTCTGCCGGTCTCTGTCCAATAAATAAATAAAGATAACAAACTTTTTTTAAAAAGGATTGAACTTGAGACCTCATGCTTAAGAATCTAATACTTTATTCACTGGACTACCTCTTGGGCTGTTGTGACAATAAAGCCATTGTGGTGATTTTGTTTCATATGTTGTTTTGGGGTCTTAGGAAAACGGACTGGAAGACATCGATCGCATCTTGGAGCGGATTGAGGACAACAGTGGCCTCACCCGTCCAGGCCCACCACCTCTGAGCTCCAAGAAACATGTCCTGTATGTGGAGCACAGGTGCGCCTCCCTCCTGCCATCCTACAGACTCATTCTTGAAAAGAATAAAGTTAACTTATAAGCCAGGCAGTGGCGCACCCAGTTAAGTGCACATATTACCATACTCAAAGGTGCAGGTTTGAGTCCCCCACCCCTCACTCCCACCTGCAGGGGAACACTTCATGAGCGATAAAGCAGGTCTGCAGGTGTCTGTCCTTCTCTCTCTCTCTCTGTCTTCCCTCCCTCCTCAATTTTGCTTTATCCTGTCATATCAAATATAACAGAAAGAGAGAGAGGAAGAAAAAAAGAAAGAAAAGAAAAAAAAAAAGGCCACCGGGAACAGTATATTCTAGTGTTGGCATTGAGCTCCAGCAATAACCCTGGTGACAATTAAAAAAAAAAAAAAAAAGAAAAGGAAAAAAAGTTAACTGACTTTATTTAAAAATATTATGAGTTTCCATCAAAGAGAGAGGGACGGAGAAAGAGATGTCCAACCCTCTTTCCAGGGACCCTTCACAGTACTTTCTGTTCTTAGAGCATCTTTTCTGATCTGCGTTTATTTTTTGTTTGTCTGCTTTAGTTTAGAGAAAGAGTTAAAGAGACTATAACACTGAGACATACTTCAATGTGGTGGGGAATAAGCTCGATCCTGGGTTGAGCACATGGCAAAGTAGCACACTATCCAAGGGAGCTATTTTGCTGGCCCTTGAACTGTGTATTAAGGAAGCTGTCATTTGAGGGCCAGGAGAGAGCTCACCCAGTAGAGTGCACACCTTACCATGCCAAAGGGTCTGTGCTCAAATCCCTAGCCACCCACAGCAGACCACCGTACAGGGTATAGCTTTATGAGCAGTGGAGCAGTGCTGTGATATCTTGCCTCTCTCCCTTGCTGTCAGAAGTAGTGGAATTGTGTAGGGATGAAGCCCTGGCAAAAGCCCTGGTACAAAAAGAGAAAAAAAGTAAGTTATCATTCTGGGATGACCATCCATCTCTTGTACCTGAATGTACTGTTTCCAACCTTAAAAAGCCATTTTTTGGGGGGCAAGGTGGTGGCACACCTGGTTGAGTGCACATGTTACAATGTGCAAGGACCCAGGCTCGAGCCCCCAGTCCCCACCTGCAGGGGGAAAACTTCACAAGTGGTGAAGCAGGGTTTCAGGTGTCTCTCTCCCTTTCTATCTCTCTATTCCTTCTCAATTTCTGGCTGTCTCTATCCAATAAACAAAGATAAAAAAAATATTTTTAAAAGTAAAAAAAAAGAAGAAGCCGCCATTTTTATCCCAACTCAGTTCAGTCAGTTGCCCATACTCTCTGACCTGCCTTGGTCATTGTGGTTTTGAGACAACAGTCCTCTAACTTACCTTTTACACCAAAATACCTGTTCTCCTAGATGGATTTTTATGTGACTTTCTAAATTTCTAAAATTCCTAGAATCATTGAGTTAAAATTTCAATTCTCTAGACACTTGAATCCAGACACAGAACTGAAGAGGTATTTCGGTGCTCGAGCAGTCCTGGGGGAACAAAGGTAAGACTGACTCCTGTGCATTCTCAAAGAGGAGGGAGCATTACTGAGGTCAGCTAGATCCCTGGGAGAATTTGTTTTTTAATATTTATTTATTCCCTTTGTTGCCCTTGTTGTTTTATTGTTGTAGTTATTATTGTTGTTATTGATGCCATCATTGTTGGATAGGACAGAGAGAAATGGAGAGAGGAGGGGAAGACAGGGGGGAGAGAAAGACAGACACCTGCAGACCTGATTCACTGCCTGTGAAATAACTCCCCTGAAGGTGGGGAGCCGAGGGCTCGAACTGGGATCCTTACGCTGGTCCTTGCACTTTGCGCCACCTGGGCTTAACCCACTGTGCTACTGCTCAACTCCCGGGAGAATGTTGAAAGCCATAGTGAGATGACTGTCCCGGTTGAGCACACACTTTATCATACATGAGGAACCAGATTCAAACCCGTGTCACCACATGGGAGCATCTGCACTAGGAAGTTAAATGAGCAGTGGAGCAGTTCCAGGCAAAACCCTGGTGGCAAGACAAAAAAAAAAAATCTAATGTCATTTTTGGGATATAAATTAGTGGTAAGTTGTATGCTTTGCATTATGAGGTCTTGAATTTGATCCTGGCGGTATTCTTATCCGCCAAGATAAAAAGAAAAGTTAAAAAAAAAAGTAAAATAAAACTTTATAACATGGGGGTAGGGGAACAAATGAAAAATCATAACACAGGTGAAAAATAGCCTTGATGTGGGGGCTGGGTGGTAGCACAACGGGTTAAGTGCACATGGTGCGAAGCACAAGGACCAGCATAAGGATCCCGGTTTGAGCCTCCAGCTCCTCACTTGCAGGAAGGTCGCTTCACGGGTGGTGAAGCAGGTCTGCAGGTGTCTGTCTTTCTCTCCCCCTCTCTGTTTTCCCCTCCTCTCTCGATTTCTCTCTGTCCTATTCAATAACAACAACAGTGACAACAATAATAACGAGCAATAAAATGGGGAAAATGTCCTCCAGGAACAGTGGATTCGCAGTGCAGGCAATAACCCTGGAGGCAAAAAAGAAAGACAGAAAGAAAAAAAAATAGTCTTAATGTTTGAAGATTTATGTCTTTGTTTTTGTTTGTGTGTTTTTTTAGAATGTATTTATTTATTCATGAGAAAGATAGGTGGAGAGAGAAAGAACCCCTCTGGTACATGTGCTGCTGGGGATTGAACTCCAGACCTCATGGTTGAGAATCCAGTGCTTTATCCACTGCGTCACCTCCCAGACCATGAGTTTTATGTCATTGTTTATGAATAAAGTTGAGATTTTTTTTTCCTTTTTGTATTTTGCTTTTTTTGTTTTATTATGTTATTTATGATACTAGCGTTCTGACTTTATGCCTCCTTTTTGAAATATTAGTGAAAAATATGCTTGTTTCTGAGTATTTGTTTCCTTCTTTGTAGGTCCTCAAATTTTGCTTCATTTTTATCTTTTCTACCATATTATTGGACTGTCTTTCTTTTTTCTTTCTCTGTTCTTTCAGATTCTTGTTTCCAATTTGGTCATGCAATGGCTGTGATATTTGTTACACTGTTTTTTATTCTTGTCACACTTGTGAAAGCCTTACCACTACCACCACCCCTCCTGACCCCACTACTCCCCCAGCCCCCAGTTTTGTTTCCACAACTCCTGCAAGGTCAGGTATTAAGGTAAACTGTGCTTTGTCCTCTCTCCAGGCCACGGCAGAGACAGCGCATATATCCCAAGTGTACGTGGCTGACAACCCCTAAGAGTACTTGGCCCCGGTACACCAAACCAGGTGAGGAGCTGTGAGGGATTGACTAGGCATGCTTGAGTGTGTGCACCTTGGGTCAGGCTATTCGTCTGTGGAAAACCAGTGTATAATTGTGTGAGTTTATGTTTTCCTCTTCAAGCCAGACCTTGAACATACTGGCATAGCTTAGAGCCCAAGACCCTGGTGTCTGGGCTCAGATACCAGCAGTATGTGTGTTGGGCTCCATCTCGTACAATATTGCTCTGGATCATGTTATATAGGAAGCAATCAACTTCATTTTCAAAGTGTTTGAAACTAGTAAATACATATAATTTAAAGAGAAATTTTATTGTATTGTAAAATAGCAAATACATACAATTTATTAAAGAGAAGTGACAGAAAAGCTTGGGGTACACAGAACATGCCCTGTTGGGTACTTGGATGTATGATATGGAGGCCATTTGAGAACCCTCAAACCTTTGGGATTCCAGGTCTGTGCAGGCAGAAGGGAGTCAGGGATATTCACTATGAGTGACATCGTTGAGATGTGCTTTGACGTCACAGACAATGAGCCTTAGTTCCTGTTGGATATCTTCTGTCCTGTCTTCCCCCATACTCTCACCTCCCTACTAGAAGGCCTGTGCATGAGCAGAAGTGGAGCATATTGGCTGCATGGCTAATGCCTACCTGTGGGGTTTAACCTTTGATGCAGCTATCAGGAGAGAAGGAACTAAGGCTACCTAGAACCAGCAGCTCTTTCACGAAGCACTAAAAGGAGATGTAGGTTTTTGATTTTCTCACAGGGTGCTGAACATCAACCCTCAGAGTCAGACACAAGGAACAGAGAGAAAGGCTTCAGTCCTGGGCAGTAAGCAAGCAGTGTCTAGCTGGTGAGATGGCAGGGCCTGTGAGTGCTCCCAGACATAGTTGTGCATCCATCCGTGCTTTTAGAGGAACAGAGTAGACACACTGTTGCATCCTGAGCCAGCTGCCAGGCCAACATGCCCATTGGTGCCCACGAACAGAGGCTTTTTGCCAGGAGTTCCAACAGATGGATGTGCACTCTCACCCAGGTCTGTCTATGCGGCTGCTGGAATCCCGGAAAGGCCTGTCCTGGTTTGCATTTGAGCATAGCGAGGAGTACCAGCACACACAGCACAAGTTCCTGGCTGCTGTGGAGTCCATGGAGCCCAACAACATTGTGGTATTTGCACTTGGGAGGCAACTGACCTGTGTCCTTGACCAAGAGCAGCCCATCCTCCAGGCTTCTCTGACTCGCATGGGCACATGGGTTGCAAGGGATCCACTATTTTCTTCTGAGCAGAAGCAGGTTATGGGCTGGCTACATAGCTCACTTGGATAGTGTGCTGCTTTGCCATCTGTGCAACCCAGCTTCGAGCTCAGCCCCCACTGCATTGAAGGAAGCTTCAGTACTGTGGTCTTTTCCTTGCACTCTTTCTACCCCTCTGCCTCTGCCTAAGGAAAAAAAAAAAAAGAAGAGGGAGTCGGGCAGTAGCTTAGCGGGTTAAGCGCATGTGGCGCGAAGCGCAAGGACTGGCCTAAGGATCCTGGTTCAAGCCCCGGCTCCCCACCTGTAGGGGAGTTGCTTTACAGGCGGTGAAGCAGTATAACAACGATAAAAAAGCAAGGGCAACAAAAGGGAAAATAAATAAATATAAAATAAAAAAGAAGAAGAAGAAGAAAGCTGCCTGTGTCTTAGGCCTGGGGGACAGTGCAGTGGGGATACTAAGCAGGGATCAGTCGTATGTGCATGGTTCCCTGGGTTGAAATGTTGGAAGGAAGGGCCTGCCTGGAGCTTGGGACCTTCCTGCCAGTAGCCCTCAACCTTCCTGCCTCTCCTGCCTTCCATTAGGTTCTACTGCAGACCAGCCCCTATCACGTGGACTCGCTCCTACAGCTCAGCGACGCCTGCCGCTTTCAGGAAGATCAAGAAATGGCCCGGGACCTTGTGGGTAGGTGCCGCCTGCTCCACTTACATGCTGCTTAACATAGTTCAGATCATTTTCATCATTCACCCAGGCGTCCTGCAAGCAACTGCTTTCTGCTTTCTGCCTCTGAGTTTGCCTGTTATGGTATTGCCTGTGCATGGAGTCAAAGGATGATCTGTGGCGATGAGTTGCATGTCATGCCTCCTTTGGCTCAGTGATGCTCTGCTGTGAGACTGGACCAGGCTTTGTTTACCTGCCAACCCTTGAGACATGCTTGGCCTGTCTCACTTCCTGGCCTGGGGAGTGGATTCTGTGTGAAGGTGTGCTGCCAGATTGCACTTCTGTTGGATGTAAGTTCAAAGTGGTGGCAATGCTCTGAATGCATGTTCATGCCTGGTTACTTTCAAAATTCCAGTGACAACGACCTTCCAAAGCTTTCCTTGTTAGCGTCAGACACATTGGGGCTACAGTTATCACGGAGTGGCTGTGACACCTGCTTTACTATTTGTGTGGCCCACAGAGAGAGCTCTGTACAGCATGGAGTGTGCCTTCCACCCTCTCTTCAGCCTCACCAGTGGAATTTGCCGGCTGGATTACCGCAGACCTGAGAACAGGTAAGGAGCTGCCTGAGCACTTCCTGCCCTTTCTTGGGGTTGTGTCAGTATGGGTGACGTAGGTACCTGTGTGTGCCAAAATAAAGTGACCAGGGCCCATTCACAAGGGGTGTCACTCAGTAACTTAGAAAAGCACTTTTACCTGTGGAAGTCCAGGTTCTAGAAGGATGGATTGGACTGGTAGAGGCAAGTCTGTCCCAGTCCACTGTGGCGGGCCTGTAATTGTGTTTTCTTGTACTTTTGGACAGAGGGTTCTGCCTCTGAGTTTATAGTATACTGGAAAGCTTTGTGGGCATATGTGATGCTGCTGAGATCAATTGGTAGTCCGAGTGCAACCTCATCCTGCCCCTTGTAAGGATTGAGGGGTGGTATAATAGAAGCTCTGTGCTGTACTGTCTCTCTCTCTCTCTATTTGAATGAAAAAGCAATCCAGAAGTGGTGAATTCATACATGTACAAGACCTAAACTCGAAAGAAAGAAGGGAGGAAAGAGAGAGAGAAAGAAAGAGGCTGGGTGGTGGTACACTGGGTTAAGCACACAAAAGGGAAAATAAATAAATTTAAAAAAATTTTAAAAGACTGCTAGAAAGGAAAAAACAAAAAAAAAGGTAGGGAGGAAGAAAGAAAAAGAAAAAATGGCTGCCTGGAGCAGCGGATTCATAATGCCGGCACCAAGCCCTAGCGGTAACCCAGATGGCAATAAAAAAAAGAAGAAGAAAAAGAAAAGGGCCAAGCAGTGGTGCACCTGGTTAAGTGCTCACATTATAATACACAAGGACCCAGGTTCAAGCCCCTGGTTCCCACCTGCAGGGGGAAAGCTTCATGAGTGGTGAAGCAGGGCTGCAGGTGTCTTCTCTGTCTCTCTCCCTCTCTACCTCTCCCCTCCCTTCTCAATTTCTCTGCCTCTACCTGATTATAAATAAATAAATAACTGTAAAATCTAAAAAAGAAAGAAAAAAGAAGAAATTACTAAATAGTGACTTAATTATAGGAATTTTTTTTTGTTCCCTTAAATGATAAATTGTAATAACAATAAAAAGCAACAAGACTAAGGCTTCAAATAGCAAACTTGGTTTTTTGTGGATACACATATATAACTACAAGCAACAAGCAGAGTGTCACCTTCTCTGCAGACACAAGGATACTCACAGAGATTAGGGCACATGCATGCAAGGACCCCAGCAGCAGAGGGTGGACACAGTAGAGTATGCAAGGCTTCCTGCCATGGCCTTGCCGCCTCTCATTTACCCAGAACTGTCTTGGGTTTAGGAGCTTCTACCTGGCCCTCTACAAGCAAATGAGCTTCCTGGAGAAGCGTGGCTGCCCCCGCACTGCGCTGGAGTACTGCAAGCTCATCCTGAGGTAAGTAAGTGCTCACCTTGCTGCCCAACCTGCACAGTGACCATGAGCCCAGGATGTGCACACCTTCCCACTCTGGGTATTCTCTCTACTCCCCTCTGTTCATGTCATTGCCTTTGAAGCCTGGAGCCAGATGAAGACCCCCTGTGCATGCTGTTACTTGTGGACCACCTGGCCTTGCGGGCACGGAACTATGAGTACTTGATCCGCCTCTTCCAGGAGTGGGAGGTAGGTATGAGTATTGTCACAGTTGGTCCTATGTGTTCCAAGGTGCTTCTGGGTCCTTTTGTTCTTTCTTTTTGCAGAGGAGGTCCCTGGTGTGGGCTGGGCAGTGGCACACTCAGTTAAGCACACATAGTACTATGTACAAAGATCCGGGTTCCATCTCCCACTCCTTGCCTGCAGCGAGAATGCTTAACAAGTGGTGAAGCAGGTCTGAAGATGTCTCCCTCTCTGTCTTCCTTTGTCCTAGTGAATAAAATGGGGGAGGGGAGGGAGTGGCCAGCAGCATAGTGCCAGCAGCAAGCTACAGCAGTAACCCTGGTGGCAAAATAAAATTAAAAAAAGAAAGAGGGAGTTGGGCATTAGCATAGCGGGTTAAGCGCAGGTGGTGCCAAGTGCAAAGACCGGTGGAAGGATCCCGGTTCAAGCCCCCAGCTCCCCAGCTGCAGGGGAGTTGCTTCACAGGCGGTGAAGCAGGTCTGCAGGTGTTTATCTTTCTCTCCCCCTCTCTGTCTTCCCCTCCTCTCTCCATTTCTCTCTGTCCTATCCAACGATGATGACAAAGAAAGAAAAATCCTGGTATGAGATGCAATAACCCTTATCCTATATAAAGAGATGCCAACAAAAGCCCTGGAGCTGGTCACGGAGCTCTCAGGCCACCAAAATGTCTATGAACTTTGCATTTTTTCCCTTTATCTTGAAGCCCCTACTTCGTTTCCTCACCTGATATAGGCTCATCGGAACCTGTCCCAACTCCCGAATTTTGCCTTCTCTGTGCCATTGGCATATTTCCTGTTGAGTCAACAAGCAGACCTTCCTGAGCAGGAGCTCAGCTCTGCAAGGGACAAAGCCTCCCTCCTGATCCAACAGGCACTCATCATGTTCCCTGGAGGTGGGTGTGTCTGGCAGTCCCCACCACCAAGGATGAGACCCAGCTCTACTTCTAAAAAGACACATTCTTTAATAAGACCCTAAAACATGCTCTAGTTACAGCTTAGAGACTGAAAATGAGTCTGAACTGATTTTGAATTCAGAGTAGCTTGGGTTTTAGAGTCTTTCAATATGGACAGTTTATATGAGATAATTCTACCATCTTAAGATGTGGCATTTTCTAGAGAAGGGAGCATCACATAAAGGCTGGACATTTGAGAAGGCAGGAAGTAGGACTAGAGAGGCCATATCAACAAACTAGTGTTTTGCTCTACAAATTCATTTTCCATTGGTTTGAAGAACTTAAGAGATAAATTGCTTCCCCACCTGTAGGGGAGTCGCTTCACAGGTGGTGAAGCAGGTGTCTATCTTTCTCTCCCCCTCTCTGTCTTCCCCTCCTCTCTCAATTTCTCTCTGTCCTATCAGACAACAATAACAACACTGATAAACAACAAGGAAGGGCAACAAAAGGGAAAAAATGGCCTCCAGGAGCAGTGGATTCGTAGTGCAGGCTGAGCCCCAGCAATAACCCTGGAGGCAAAAAAAAAAAGAGAGAGAAAGAGAGAGATTGCTCTGGAGCCACACAGAGGCCCTTGTGGGTTCCCAGAAAAAGGTCAGGTGTAGATGTGGAGACAGACCTATGGATTCATGTCCTGGTTGACAGTTGGCCACTTCCAGCACATCCTTAAAATGCTCTGTGACCCGAGAAGCTTGCTGTCCTATCACCGTCCTGGTGGAGGAGTCCTCCCACCGTCAACTTCACAGGGAGCCATGTTCCGGGGATGAGCCATGTAGCTTGTGTGTGATATCCACATGGTCCCCAGTAGGTGCTAACTGAGAGGGGTGGCACTTAAGGCCTGGCCCCAGTGCCTCCCCCCAGCCTACAGGTGGAGCATGTAGTTTTTACAATCAGAATGTCCAGTTCAGGTGCTTGGGGGCCAAGGGTGATTATTTCAGGTGCAGGCAGGGCTCCCGTAGGACTAGTATGGGGGGGACCCAGTCTCATCACCTGGATGTTGGCTCCTCCCTCAGCATTAGGCTGCAGGGGGTGACATAATGTCTGCTCCCCCTACAGTGCTAATCCCGCTGCTCGAGTACTGCAGTGTGCGGCCTGATGCAGCCGTTGCCAACCACCGCTTCTTTGGCCCTGACGCTGAGATAAGGTAGGAACTGCACACTCCCCTGTGAGAGGAATGGGCACCCCACTGGGCAGGGTTAAGAGCACAGACTAAGGATGTCTCACAGCACTTACTTAGGCCTTGCACTTCATGTCCATGGTGTCATCAGCCTGGCTTATGAGGCACACGGCCTACAGCCTAAAGCGTCAGATCTCATGGCAGGCAGGCAGTGGGTGGGGCATTTGGAACATTTGCTACTATCAGTTGAGAGCTGACTTACTCTTTTGCAGGGGTTAATGCGGTCAAAATCTCTGTGTTGACTTGTAATACCTTTTGCAAATTTCCTGTAAGAAATAAATGCAGGATGTGGGTTGACATAAAGCAGGGTGGGTCTTCTTGGTCTCTGAGTGGGAAGATGTGTGTGTTCTTTTTCTTTTTCTTTCTGCTAAGGCGCTCAACGCCTACTAAAGAGTACGCACCTGTGTACTCATCCTGGGCAATGGTGTGCCTGTCCCAGCCCCCTTGGAAAGCTCCCTCTCCAAGCTGCTGGCTGCCCTATAGGTGCCAATGGGCTCATGGAGGCATGGACACATGGGGTCTCCTGACAGGCCCCACCCTCCCACAGCCAGCCCCCTGCCCTGAGCCAGCTGGTGAGCCTGTATCTTGGGAGGTCACACTTCCTCTGGAAAGAGCCTGCCACCATGAACTGGCTGGAGGAGAATGTCCGTGAGGTTCTGCGAACAGTGGATGCAGGGGACCCTGCTGTAGAAGCCTGTGAGAACAGGTGAGTAGGGACAGCGAGCAGGTATATGAGCTAGGCGCCAAGTGGGAACAGGGTCTGGTCCCATTTCACATGCTGCTTCTTGTTTCCTGGGTGCCAGGCGGAAGGTGCTCTACCAGCGTGCACCCAGAAATATCCACCGCCATGTGGTCCTCTCTGAGATTAAGGAAGCAGTGGCTGCTCTGCCCCCGGTAAGAAAAAGGGCTGAAAATGGGAGCTTTGTGTAAGTTGGTTGGTCACATGTACTTAGTCCTCCTGCAATTAGACTATCCCCCAGGGCTGGCAAGCTGGGTTTTCATGTGCAGAAGTTCCTGCTTCTACTGCTAGTGTTCAGATACTCTAGTTTGAGAAGCAGAGCCCCGCCTGATGCTGTTAAGACTTTAGGAGCTCAGCCATGGCTTAGTGGCTCATCTGCAGCCCTGACATGACATCTTGATATTATCTTAGGTCACAATATTTGTGAGCAGTGACTGTGGGACTCCTCTTCACGCTACACACATTAGCTCAGCAGTGTAGTCACAGTCTTCTGACTAGGATAGAGCATCCCGGTGGGAAGTGGGACCCCCTCCCCATTTCTAAGTACAGTAGCCACAGCCTTTCAGCCAAGCTCACACCTGTCAGACTACTGACTCTCAGCAGGTAGTACCCATCCAAATTGAACTCCACTCAAATACTCTTCTGTGTCCCTTTCTCAAGGATGTGACTACGCAGTCTGTGATGGGATTTGACCCTCTGCCTCCTCTGGATACCATCTACTCCTACGTCAGGCCAGAGAGGTACTTCCCTACCTCTCACTCTGCTCTTTGCTTAGCCAGTTCTAAGGTCAGTGCTGGAGGCTCACTCAGCCTTGCTTCCTGCAGACAGAAGCAAGGTCCTCAGAGATGAGTACCTATGAATACATATAAAGTCAAAACTGCAGTAAGAAACTATAAACAGGGCTGGAGAGTGGTCTGGGAGGTGGCACAGTGGATAAAGCATTGGACCCTCAAGCATGCGGTCCCAAGTTCAATCCTTAGCAGCACATGCACCAGAGTGATGCCTGGTTCTTTCTCTATTTCCTGCTATCGTTCTCATTAATAAATAAAATCTTTAAAAATAAATAGGGAGTTGGGCAGTAGTGCAGCGGGTTAAGTGCATGTGGTGCAAAGCGCAAGGACCAGCCTAAGGATCCCGGTTCAAGCCCCCGGCTCCCCACCTGCAGAGGAGGAGTCGCTTCACAGGCGGTGAAGCAGGTCAGCAGGTGTCTTATCTTTCTGTCCCCCTCTGTCTTCCCCTCCTCTCTCCATTTCTCTCTGTCCTATCCAACAACGATGACATCAACAATAGCTACAGCAACAATAAAAACAAGGGCAACAAAAAAAAATAAATATTAAATAAATAAATAAATAAATAAATAGGGCTGGAGAGACAGTACAATGGTTATACAAATAACTTTAAAGCCAGAGGCTCTGATGTCTCAGGTTCAGTCTCTGGCACCACCATAGCTAAAGCCAAGCAGTGCTCTGTGAAGGAAGGGAGGGAGGGAGGGAGAAATGAACTGTGAATAAAACATGATGATCTGACTCAGGAAGTGACAGTTACACTGAGACTGATGGAAGTGCCTTAACTGAGTTCTGGGTGGAAAGGGTTCCATGCCAGCACATGTGAAGGGCATATCTGGATAGCTGCCAGTGGGTATGGCATCTTTCAGAACTGTGTTGTGAAAAGTCTTTTTATTTTTTTTTATTTTTGACCTTTAGCTGAGTCATCCTCATCTTGAGCCCACTAACACCATAATGTTAGTCACAGGTTTTCCCAGGGAACATGTGTTTCCAGCCCTCATAGAACCATAAAGTTCTTTTTTTTTCTTTTTTGCCACTATGCTTATTGCTAGGGCTTAGTGCCTGCATGGCAAATTCACTGCTCCTGGCAGCCATTTTTCCTTTTTTCTTTTGGTGTGATAGAAATAGGGGTAGAGAGAAAGACCAAGTGGTGGCACTGGTGGCACACCTGGTTAAATGCACACATTACAGTGTAAAAAGACCTGGGTTCAAGCCTCAGTCCCCACCTGCAGGGGGAAGCTTCACAAGTGGTGAAGCAGTGTTGGCAGGTGTCTCTCTCTCCCTATCTCCCCCTTTCCCTCTCAGTTTCTCTGGCTGTATCCAAGATAACTAAAAAATAAAATAATTGGGGAGTCTGATGGTAGCGCAGTGGTTAAGCGCATGTGGCACAAAGCGCAAAGACCAGCATAAGCATCCCGGTTCAAGCCGCCGGCTCCCCACCTGCAGGGGAGTCGCTTCACAGGCGGTGAAGCAGGTCTGCAGGTGTCTATCTTTCTCTCCCCCTCTCTGTCTTCCCTCCTCTCCATGTCTCTCTGCCCTATCCAACAACGACGACATCAATAACAACAGCAACAATAAAAACAAGGGCAACAGGGAAAATAAATATAATAAAAAAATTTTAAAATAAATAAATAATTTGGGAAGGAAGGAACCTGCGATCGATTCCACTGCTCATGAAGCTTCCACCTGCTGATGGAAACTGGAGTCCTCACCCATGGTAACTTGTGTACTTTACTGGTGGTGCCACTGCCCAGCCCCAAAATCCTCTTTTTTTCTTCTTCTTCTTATGAATTATATTGTAAAACTTAGATTATGTGTTTCTAGGGAATTAGTTTCCAGTTAAATCCTCCAGTAGGTTATGATGAAAATCATCGTTAGTTTTGTTTGGTTTAAAGAGAAGCTGCCCAGCTGGGCGTGTCCACTGAGGAATACTCATAATGTTTTGCTTGCTTCCCTGCACACCACAGACTTCCTAACTCCAAAGTCTAGGTAGTTGTTCTGGAGCAGGACTGCAGTGCCATGTTTCACCAGGTGGGGTCTCCACTAAACATGTCCTAGAATTACTCTGGATATGACCAGTTTATCCTCCCTCTATTGTTAAGTGCTGAAAAACTAGAAATAACAGCTTTTCTTAAACGCATGATACCTGGGAGTCAGGCGGTAGTGCAGTGGGTTAAGCGCAGGTGGCGCAAAGCGCAAGGATCGGCATAAGGATCCTGGTTAGAGCCTCCGGCTCCCCACCTGCAGGGGAGTTGGTTGACAAGCAGTGAAGCAGGTCTGCAGGTGTCTGTCTTTCTCTCCCCCTCTGTCTTCCCCTCCTTTATCCATTTCTCTCTGTCCTATCCAACAATGACGACATCAAGAACAATAATATCTAAAACAATAAAACAACAAGGGCAACAAAAGGAAATAAATAAATCTTAAAAAAAAAGATTAAAAAAAAAGCATGATACCTATGCAGTAGCTGATGCCCACTTGGCTCATCAGGCCAGGTTCTAAAGCACCTGAGCCATGTCCCCGTTATCTCTGATATCCACAGCCTAACCCAAGCTGATTAGGAGTCTTTAGGCCTGTCCCTCCTTTGGAACCCAGTGCCCCCAGCCCAGCACCTCTACTTCTCTCCCAAACTGCTGCTTGGGACTTCTTTTCTGTCCCTATTCAAGTGAAGAAGAACACAGAAATACCTTTATTATTTTATTTTATTTTAAACCTTTATTGGCTCTCTTTCAGACTAAGTCCTGTCAACCATGGAAACACTATCGCCCTCTTCTTTCGGTCTCTGTTGCCAAATTACACTGCAGAGGTATGTGGCATGGGGTAATAAGCTGGTTCTGGCACACACACCTAGGGTTCCATTAGCTTTTCCAGGAAGCTGGGCCTGCCTGCCTGAGACTAGCTGCCAAGTTGGGGGAGCATCACTGGCAATGACTTTGTGACCTTGCCTGGTTAGATTTGGACATCAGGTTACTAGGGGCTTCCTCCCCTCAGCAGGGTGCTGGGTGGAGTGCTGGGTGGAGTCCTGGATACCTGGATAGCACTTCCTCAGACAAGTCTCATTGCTTCAGGGGGAGAGGCTGGAGGATGGAGGAGCTGGGGGTCTGAACCCAAACCAAGGCTTGAATAGGCTGATGCTGGCTGTGCGGGATATGATGGCCAACTTCCACTTCCAGGACCCTGAGCTGCCTCGTGAGGACCACCCTGAGGGAGACCACCCTGAAGGGGACGGGGAGTGGGACTGAGGGATGGAACCCCACCCTGTGTAATTATGTTCCTGATTACTGTTCTGGTCAGAATTGGCCAGTTCCCTGCAGTAGAGATGCTGACTCTGTTATTGGCTTGTTTCTCATATAAACGTGATGGGTCACACTCTGAGGGGGACTCTTCTTTCCCAAGTTGGGCCAGTGCCTATCATGAGACAGGTAGTTAGTTCCCTGTCCACACCATCCCCTGAGGTTTCCCAGGGAGACCATGTCACATGGGCACAGAGAACTGGCCTTGAGCCCCATGTAAGCTTTGACTTGCTCTATAGAGTTGGAGGTAGTGGGGCAGTGAGGGGTCCTACAATTTCTAGCTTAGCAACCCTGCTGGACACGAATGTGTATAAACTTGAGACTGGAACCTGGAATAGCCAGACCCAGGGAGGTCCCAAGTCATTAGGGTAGACACCACAGATCGGTACCTATCTGATCTGACAGAAATTTTTTCCTGTAAAGTTTCAATGCACTGTTGAGTTAGAAGTCTGAGACAGATTTGGGAAAAGAAATTGTGCTGGCACCTCTGGGAATGTGCACACACAAATTAGGAGATTGTTTATTTTGGGGGTGAATGTGGCTTGGGGCTGATTTCAATTCTGGCATACTTGATTGACAGCTCAGACTCATAGGGAGGCTGATCATTTGATTCTGGAAGGATCCATGACACAGGTTTAAAGCTGCACTAGGGGTTTGGCTACCAATAATTTTCAATACCCTTTCATTATTATTATTATTTTTAACCAGAGCACTGCTCAGCTCTGGCTTATGGTGGTATGGGGGATTGAACCTGGGACTTTGGAGTCTCAGGCATGAAAGTCCTTTGCATAACCATTATGCTATCTGTCTCCACCCAATTATTACACTTTCATTATCCTTATGCAGTAGATAAGAGGCTAAGAGGAATCAGGCAGTAGTGCAGCGGGTTAAGACAGGTAAGGATCCCGGTTCGAGTCCCCAGCTCCCCACCTGCAGGGGAGTCACTTCACAGGCAGTGAAGCAGGTCTGCAGGTATCTATCTTTCTCTGCCCCTCTCTGTCTTCCCCTCCTCTCTCCATTTTTCTCTGTCCTATCCAACAACAATGACATCAGTAATAACAACAGTAATAACTACAACAATAAAATCTTTAAAAATAAATAAATAAAAGGGCAACAAAAGGGAATAAGCGAATAAATATTTTTAAAAAAAAAAGGAATCATTATCCCACATGCTCCTAGGCAGTGCTTCTTCTACTGGATTTGATGGGAAGAATAGATATGGTTGAAATAATCCCATCTGTGGTCCAGGAGGTGGCATCGTGGATAAACCATTGAACTCTCAAGCATGAGGTCTTGAGTTCAATCCCTGGCAGTACATGTACCAGAGTGATGTCTGTTTCTTTTCTCTCTCTCTCTCTCCTATCTTTCTCATAAATAAATAAACTAGCATATATATACATATATATGTATAAGAAATAATTCCATATGACCTAGAACCACCTGCTTCTACTGTTCCACTCAGGATTACTTGTGGTGAGCTTCAGTCAGTAAGACCAAGTCTATTGAGCATCATATGGAGGTGGGCTTGTTCTCTGAAAAAGACGAGCATGCCAGAAGAATGTGGCACTCTGCCTCCACTAGCCTTAAATGCATCCCCGTAGGGTCTGGGTGGTAGCGCAGCAGGTTAAGCAAAGCACACCAACTGGTGTAAGGATCCCAGTTTGAGCCCCCAGCTCCCCACCTGCAGGGGGGGGGTCACTTCACAAGCAGTGGAGCAGATCTGCAGCTATCTTTCCTCCTCTCTCAATTTCTCTCTGTCCTATCTAGCAATAACAACAACAGTAAATAATAAGGGAAACAAAAGGGAAAAAATGGCCTCCAGGAGCAGTGGATTCATAGTGTAGGCACTGAGCCCCAGCAATAACCCTGGAGACAAAAAAATAAAAATTCTCACCCCCCCAAAAAAAAATTGCATTTCAGCACAGTTGTGATGTCTAGAGCTACTGCAACCATTTTACAACCAAGAGTTTACATTAAAAGAAAGATAGTGGGGCCGTGTAGTAGTGCAGTGGGTTAAGCACACATGGTGCAAAGTGCAAGGACCAGCATTAGGATCCTGGTTTGAGCCCCCAGCTCCCCACCTGCAGGGGGGTCTATCTCTCCCTCTCTGTCGTCCCCTCCTCTCTCAGTTTTTCTGTTCTATCCAACAACAGTGACATCAATAACAATAATAATAACAGCAATGATAAAAAGGGAAAAAATAACCTCCAGGAGCAGTGGATTCATAGTACAGGCACTGAACCCCAGCAGTAATCCTGGAGGCAAAAAAAGAAAAAAGAAAAAGAGTGGTCCGGGAGTAGATAAAGCATAAAGCATTGGGCTCTCAAGCATGAGGTCCTTAGTTCAATCCCCGGAAGCACATGTACCAGAGGTTCTTTCTCATAAATAAATAAATAATAGGACAAGGATATAGTTTACTATAATTACATGCCTGAGATCCTAGAGGTCCCAGGTTCAATCCCTGGCATCACCCTATGCAAGAGCAGTGTTCTGAGTTGATCTGTGTGCCTCCTTCCCCTACACACCCCTCGTCTTTCCCTCTCTCTCCCTCTTTCCCTTCCTCCAGATTCTCTTCCTCATGAAGTATGTTGATCTTAAAAAATAATAGTAATAATAAATAATAATAATATAATGAAATAAAAGAGAGGGACCGGTTAAGTGCATGAGTTAAGTGCACACACTACAGTGTGCAAGGACCCCGGCTCAAGCCCCTGGTCCCTACCTACAGGAGGAAAGCTTCACAAGTGGTGGAGTAGAGCTGCAGGTGTCTCTCTCCCTATCTTCCCTCTTCTCAATTTCTGTCTCTGTCCAATAATAAATAAAATTTTATTTTAAAAATAGTAAATAGGAAAGACTGTGTTCTAGGAGGAGGCACATAAATTGAAGAAACTGTTCACCTCCAGCCCTGTTCTCCAGAGATCATTAGATCATCCATGCCGTGGTCACTGTGCTGCTTGGTTTACATCATTACTTGCAAATGAACCTTTTTTAATGGAAATGGCTTTGAAGTGTCTGCCCAGTGTCTGGGCAAGAATGTGTTGATCCTTCTCAGGCCTGCTTCCCTGTGTCCTTTCCTATTGAGTCAGACCCACCTCAGGGTCATTATTGTGGACATCTGAAGGGGTCATATAATTTACCCACTCCTTGATTTTAAAGGAACTCACAAAATAGACTTCCCTTGAACTAAAACACCAGCTCTGGATCAGGCTTTCTTGCAGTCTCATCCTGGATAGCCACCTAAGGGCTGGCCTGTGGCTGACCCTCTGGAACCTTCATGAAGAAGCAGGGTCAGGTGCCAGCTTGGTGGCCAGGCAGTGATCTTCACCTTTCCCCAGGGTAGCTATCACTGGATGCAGCCACCCCTAACTGCAGTGAGACCATGCCCAGTTCACTGAACGCCAGTTCTTGATGTTGGAGGTGCGGAAGAACAAGACTAAGGAGTGTCACTCACCCCCTACATGAAGTCAAGCACGTGACCTCTTGGTGGGTGCTCTGAAAGTGTATCGCTGCACCCACACACACACATACACCCGCTTTATGACTGTCCTCACTCAGTTTCTCCAGGACCACCAGAGGTGGAATTGATGCAGTAACCTTAGGACTAATGGATTTCATGTAGACATTTCCACTATGACCACAACTGATCAGAAAGCTGACCTACCAGCTCAGCTGTACCTGTATCCCCATAAAGCCCTAGTAGGAATGCTACCAATAACAAATGAGAGTTCTGAGGCAAATCCAGGAAGAGGACTGTGGTCTGCCAAAGGCTACGGCATTCTCACGCCCTTTGAAGTTCCAGGCTGGGGGAAGGGGCTTGTCCATTTCAAAGGCCTCATTTATGGAGCTAGAAAGACCGACATCCTTGAAGTGGGATGACACAGCTAGGGGCTGTAGACGCTCAGTGGGACTGGGACACTGATGGGAGCCCCTGGGCCCTGTCCTTGCCTCCCTACCAGGAAAAGAGTAGGAGGGGTGTTTATGTCCCCCTTCCTCACTGGGGAGTGAAAGGAGGCTTCATTACCAGCTGACTACTGGGTTTCACCATCAGAAGCACATGCTTGTGCCCCCTGGGGCCTATTCACTGACCACCACACAGACAAGGCTTAGTGCCAATTTTGTGTGGAGCAAGTTCCAAAATGAGGAAAGGCAACTGAAGATCCAGGAGAGACCCTGGGCTGAGGTGACTCCAAGGTTTTGGGGCAACAAGGCTTTACAGATGATTGATTTGGGTGCTGCTTTTCTAGTTTTGTCCAACCTGCATATTTATAATTTGTGTACATTTATGTCTGATGTGCTTCAATAGAAAGCACAAAAGTAGAGCTACTCAGGAGGTGGCACAGAGACTAGAGCATCAGATTTGCAAGCGTGAAGTCGAGTTTGATCAGCAGCATCTCATGCTAGAGTGATACTCTGGGTCTCTTCTCTCATTAATAAATGAGTAAATCTTAGGAGTCGGGCAGTAGCCCAGTGGGTTAAGTGCATGTGGCGCAAAGCACAAGGACCCGTGTAAGGATCCCAGTTTGAGCCCCGGCTCTCCACCTGCAGGGGAGTCATTTCACAGGCGGTGAAGCAGGTCTGCAGGTGTTTTTCTCTCCCCCTCTCTGTCTTCCCCTCCTCTCTCTATTTCTCTCTGTCCTATCCAACAATAACAGCAATAATAACTACAACAATAAAACAAGGGCAATAAAAGGGAATAAATAAATATTTAAAAAATGAGTAAATCTTTAAAAAAAAACAAATTTTAAAAAAGGTGGAAAGAGCTTTGTGAGCTAGACACTGCAGCTGCAAGAATTACAGCCAATCCTTGATATGAGTGAATATGATCGTATGGTTGCAGTGTGTGGGGCTTGGCTGAGAGTGGGTGTACCACAAGCACCTCCCTCCACTTCCCCTTCAGTGAGAAAGTGCTTGAAGGGCTGGACAGTCCTGGACTGTTCCTGGGCCCTTGGAATACCACACAGCTGGAGGCTGAAATCTCCCTCTGAAGTAGGCGCTGGCTGCAAGCCTCTGATGCTTTCCACAGACGAAGTAAGGGCTGTTCTGTCATCTGTGTCCCTGCCTGACTCCAGGATGAACCGGAGGGGGTCTCATCCTTAGAAAGCAAAGGCCAGCAAAGAGGATTTATGGGGGGAGGGTTGTCCTCAGCATATACAGTGGGGTAGAAGTTAGGCCTGGAAGTGGACGACAACAGCCATTGGCTTCAAGGCAGAGATCAAACAAGATTTCAAGGAACTGGTGCCTGGGACAGTACAGAGGGAGGGACAAGTCCAGTGGAAGTCCCACATAAGACTGGGAATGAAGGCCTGGATGAGAACACTAGGGTTGAGGGCCAGTCCTGGGTGACATTCAGGCCACCTGGCGGTGGAGTGAGGCGCCAGTGCTAATGGGAACACACCCATCATGTGGCTACCCTGAGGAGGAGGGGCTCTGGACAACTAAAGAAGCAAAGAAAAACTCCATTCTTCCTTGAACCACAGCCCACCCCTGGCCTGGGGAGAAGCAGGAGACAGCAAGAGGTATTGCAATGTCCTGGCTGAGTGACCACAGCTCTAAGGAGGAGGTGGGTGGTGGGCTGAGAAATAGAAGAGAGGAGGCAAGTCCAAGGGCTGGCACCACAGCTTGGCCCACCTGGGAGAGAGTGAATGAGTGTATGTGTGTGTCCTTTCAGGAAGACATACTCAAACTGGCCTTTGTACAGCCAGAGAGAAGTTGAGGGGAGGGCAGCCCTGCGGGGACACAGGAGCCCTGCCGATAGCATCATGAGCTGAGTAGAGGAGCCAGAGGGTGAGTATGGCGGTGCAGGGTACCCAATGTATACTGCTGGGCTCTGTCAACCTCACCTCCCTAGCCACCCCCCACTTTGGGCTGGCTGTCAACCAGACGGGGCCAAGGTGCCTGGAGGTGACCATTCCTGATGGACTCTTCCTCTGCCTGGGGCTGGCCAGCCTGCTGGAGAATATGCTGGTGGTGGCCGCCGTGGCCAAGAACTGCAACCTGCACTCACCCATGTACTTCTTCATTGGCTGCCTGGCCGTGTCTGACCTGCTGGTGAGTGTAGGCACCCTGCTGGAGACTGCTGTCATGCTGCTGCTGGAGGCCCAGGTGATGGTTGTCCATGCCACCCTGGTGCAACAGCTGGACAACGTCATCGATGCTTTTGTGTGCAGCGCCATGGTGTCCAGCCTCTGCTTCCTGGGTGCCATCGCTGTGGACCGATACATCTCCATCTTCTACGCACTGCGCTACCACAGCATCATGACACTGTCGCGTGCCTGGAGAGCCATCGCTGTCATCTGGGTGGCCAGCATCCTCTCTGGGGCCTTCTTCGTTGCCTTCTATAGCCACTTGGCAGTCCTGCTGTGTCTTGTCAGCTTCTTTGTGGCCATGCTGGTGCTCATGGTGGTGCTGTATATCCACATGCTGACCCGAGCCTGCCAGCATGCCCGGCACATCACCAAGCTGCACAAAGCCCGGCACCCTATTCACCAGGGCATCAGTCTCAAGGGTGCTGCCACCCTCACCATCCTGCTGGGTGTCTTCTTCCTCTGCTGGGGTCCCTTCTTCCTGCACCTCTTGCTTATCGTACTCTGTCCCCAGCACCCCACTTGTGGCTGTGTCTTCAAGAACTTCAATCTCTTCCTGACCCTCATCCTCTGCAACACTATTGTGGACCCCCTCATCTATGCCTTCCGCAGCCAGGAGCTCAGGAAGACACTGCAGGAGGTCTTGCTCTGCTTCTGGTGAGGGTCGGGCTGAGTGCTGGGAAGAGGGAGGCTGTGGCACCCTGGGGTCCTTCTCCTGCATAACCTCGTCTATCAAAGATGAGAAGACACAGAGCCTCTGGGACTGGGGAGAAAAAAAATTGAGTATATCCAGGAGAAGCTTTTGAGGAGACAAGGGCCATAACTCCTGCACACTCAACCTCCACCCAGATCATGGAAGGACCTGTCTATACTCGAGTTGACTGTCATGTTATGCATGTACAAACTATTGTACTTACTGTTGGATGTAAAACATTAATTCCCCAATAAAAAAAAAGTGAGAAGGAAAAAAGAGTTGACTGTCAACTCTGGGGACATATGTCTTGCCCATGTACTGACAAAACTGCATCGACAGAGTGAAACTAGCCATCAGGAGCACAGCTGTGAGGACTCTGTGACCAGCTGAGATCTGACTTTGCAAGACTGCCTCAGGCAGAAGAACTGGGCTCACTGACCAGGAGTTGGAAGCTCAGTGGTGACTGCAGTGTGTGTGTGTCTGGTAGGAGGTAGGTTTCAGCCTGTCTGCACTACCCAATGCCTGAATCAGGGACTAGGGCTGGGGTCTTATGGCTGCAAAGTGATGGGTAATAAATGCATTATCATTTCAGCTCCTTCCAGAAGTTGCTAGGAACTTGATGAGCTTGGGGAAAAGGCTAGGGACAGAAGGAGGAGAAGTGAAGAGGGGGGAAAGTCCCAGAAACCACAGATGAGGACACCAAGTGCCAAGGGGAGAGAGTGGAGACCCCAGTGGTACATACTCTGCTGCTGCATCTCTGCCTTCTCTCTGTGGTGCAAAGCCCAGATCTGATGAATTAGAGCACAGAGCCCCCTTGATGACGAGACTAGGACACCATCCAGGCTGCCCTCAGCTGCAGTAGAAGCAAGACACCATGTGTATCCCTAGCCAGTGCTTATCCCTCTCCCCAATATTGCAACCCCCTTCCTCCATGTCTGCTCAAGAGCTATCCAGTGGCCCATAGTGTGGGGGAGCAAGCAGCTATGATCTTCTGCCCTGCCCCCATGACAGTACAATCCTCTTGGGAGAGGGTCAGTGCTCAGTCATCCTGGGAAATATCTGAAGCAAGATCCCCAAGATGAGGTGAGGCTACCCTGGGACTAGGGGTGTCCAAACCTAAGTCACAGGGGATTGGGTGTCTGGGTCAGACCAGTTCTCTGAGTCCTCCCTCTACTGCAACCGTGAACCTCTCACTGAACAACCCATCTGTCTTCCACACTCAAGCCCTTACTGGTCCAGACTCAGTGGAGACAGCTTTCCCAGTGACTGCAGCCCCCTTGGCAGCCCACCCGCCTCAGCACTGCCAGTCAACTCCCACCCTTCATGATACGTGACCTCAGGACTGGGAGCTGCTTCCTGGCAGGGCAAGCCTTTGCTGGGAGACAGGACGGTGAGTCAGCCTAGAGCCTGCACCAGAGCCCTCTGGGGACAGAGGGAGACTGGCCTGGCAGGAGGCCATTCTACAGGGAGGAGGCTGGGATGATGCAAAGTCCCTCCCTTGGCTCAGACAAGGAGGCATCGTGGGCTTCAGGAAAGAGCCAGATGCTCAGCAAGGACCCCAGAACAGAGATAGGGAGGGACCCAGGCAGATGGAAGCCAACCACAGAAAGCCACCTCACCATACATTGTGGGGGAGGGCATCTCCGGAGAACAAAAGACCCATTTCTAACTCACCAAACTGGGGAGCTCAGGAGGGGAACCAAAGGGACACACACACAGACACACACACGCCCAAGCACTGGCTACAGGCATGCCCTCAACCTGTTCAGCCTCCTGTTGTAGCCGGTGCACTGACCGTGGCTGCAGCCTTCCCGGAAGATGCTGTCACTGAAACCTCAAAGGGTGATTTCCCCTAGTGTCCAGCCTGGAGAATATGAGGCCATGATGGCTGTATGAGCACAGTGGCTGTACTGAAACCTTACCCCCGCCCCCGACTCCCTTTTGACCAGTAGACTCACTCCTGGTCCCTCCACCCCCAGGCACAAACCAGCTTTCTGCACAGCTGCCCCTACCTCTATTCGCCCCCCACCAAGTTGGTCTCACTTGGCCCTACTTGGACCACGAGTGTCGGAGAGAGCCAGATGCTGCCTACCTCCCTCCTCCTGCCAGTCCCCTGCCTGCCTGTGTTCTTGCTCAGGACTCCTTGCACCACAGCTAGAGGCCAACACTTTTCTGGCTGGGGGCACAAAGCACTCCCACAAGTAAAGTGCTCTTGGAATCTCATGGGGCAAGAGGGCTATGGCAAGAGGGAGCTTTCTTTCTTCTCCAGGCTCAGTGTCTGCTGGAGCTCTGCCTTCCTTTCCAGCCATGGGGGATCGCACGAAGCTCCGGGTACCTAGTCTGTCCTCTCCTGCCACGTTTGGAGTGGGGAGCGGGGGCCGGTCCCTAGACCCCTAGACGGGTGCGGGGAAGAAATATCATCCACACAAAGCGCGGGGCGGGGCTGCTGCCGGGGTGGAGGACCGAGAGCCGGGGCTCCCATTGTCCTCACCGCATCCAGCCGCTGGCCCCTCCCCTCTGCCGCGCGGATCCGCAGATCCCGAGGAGGGGCGGGGGTGGGCGGCTGCGGGCCAGGCGGGCCGCGGTGCCGATGCTGCTACCACATCCCGCAGCCGGTGCCGCATTCTCTGCAGCGGCTGGATTGGCCACACGGTGACGTCAGCGGGCGGGGCCGGGCCTATAAGAGCGGGCGGCGGGGGCGCCCTGCCCTCCGCAGCCCCCGGCCCGTCAGCGCGTCTGCAGCCGCCCGCCTCGCTCCGAGCATGAGGGAGATCGTGCACATCCAGGCCGGCCAATGCGGCAACCAGATCGGGGCCAAGGTGAGACCGCGTCCCAGCGCGCACACCCCACACCTCAGCATGCCCGCACTGCGCACACCCTGATCCCCAGCGGGACCCCTAGGGCGCACAGCCCACGCTTCAGCTGGGCAGCACTGCGCACACCCCAAGTCCCAAAAGGACCCCCACACCCCCAGTACACACACCCCGCTTCCCCTCCCGCATCCAGACTCAGGTGGGAGAAAGCCAGAACGGCGCGCACACTCCGAACCGCACCCCTGCAAAGCCAAGAACAAAGGGACGAGCTGGGTCTCCGCGCTAAGGGCTGGGATGCAGGGTCCCTGCGCGCTGCTATCACCCTGCCTACCCTGTTCCCCGTAGGGCGTCCACGTTGTGCCGTCTCCACTGCGGCAGGTGCAGCTGGGACTTAGGGCGTGGCCCTCTCGTTCGAGGTCACAGCTCAGCCCTGAGCCAGATGAGGGATTCTGTAGGTTTGTGTCTGCGTGTGTGTGTGTGTGGGGGGGGAGTGTTCCATTCAAACGCAGCCTGATTTTCTCTATCTCAAATGTCGTCCAAGGGATTAGAGCCGCCGCCCCCATGCCCCCACCCCCCAACCGCAGCTCCCAGGCTTGCCCTGACAACCTTCATCCTCCTGGCCACGCCCTATTCCTTTGTTGGAGGGGGAAGGGCTGGGTCCGAATTGAGGGTGACCTTGGAGAGTCCCTCCGCATAGCCCCTTCTCAACAAACTCCTGTGAGTGACCGCACCCTGCCAGGACCACGAGTCTAGGGTTCAGAGGCGGGAACAAAGAAGAGAGATGCCACACCCGCCCTCTCCTATAGTCACCACTTCACAGATGTTGAGACTGAAGGGGCAGTCCCCACTCCCCCAAATTCAGCAGGCAGTCACACGTCCCCAAATCTGGAACATTACTTCTACCAAGGTCACCCGCAAGTGGAGAGACAGAGCCCCAACGCCCCTGGTTCCTCCCAGAAAGCCACTCAGGCGGGGTGGGTAGGGTCCGTGTCTGGTGGGTTCCCCTCAATCTGGGGGAAGAGACACCTTTGTCAGGACCAAGGCCAGGGACCCAGAGAGGGGTAGTTTGCAGAAAGAGGCGGGGTAGGAGAAAGGTCCTGGAGGGGAAGGGACCGGGAAAGGTTTCTCTGGAGGCTGTTGCCATAGAAACCAGGGGAGAACAAAAAGCTAATTAAGATGGGGCTGGGGTGGCCACGTGGCTGACATGTAAATTGCAGGTTGGGCTCTAGGGTGGAGGCGCCTGAAATGGGGTAAACCAGAGAGACTCCCTAATCCCCAGGAAGAAGACAGCTGTGCCTGCCAGGAAGGAGGCTGGGGGTGGGAGGGAGGGAAGGGGGGCCTCTGAGACAGGCCTCAAATCAAATCAAGGCTCCTGGGGCAGTGGCTGACAGCTGCCCTGGTCAGGAGGGAGGAGCCTTCTTCATTAATGTGGTCACAGGGGCCAGGCCTACCCTGAATATCTGCTCCTGGTAAGGCCAGGGGTCACTGGGGGATGGTCTCCTGCTTGGGTAGGGAGTGGCCATCCAGGGAATGGCTCTGCATCCTCTTCCATGGCTGGACTGGCCAGTGTTGTGGCCCTCAAGGTCACAGAGGAGGCAGACAGGCCCACACCCAAGCTACACCGGGAAATAGACACAGGCAGCCCGAATGCTGGATCATACCTTCCTGCTCCTCTGTGCTGAAGACCTTTGGCTCATTTATTCCCTTTTATTCCTTTATATTTTTCTCTTTTCTCTTTTTTTTTAAATTTCTTTATTGGGGAATTAATGTTCTTTTTTCTTCTTTCTGAAGTTTATATTTGATTTTCTTTAAAGAATGGATTTTTTGGAAGTTTTTTATACTCTTTTTTATTAATTTTTAATGGATAGAGACAGGCAGAAATTGAGAGGAGAGGGTATGTAGAGAGGGAGAGAGACAGAGAGACATCTGCAGCAGCCCTGCTTCACCACTCATGAAGCCTTCCCCCTGCAGGTGAGGACCAGGGGCTTGAACCTGGGTCCTTGTGCACTGCAGTGTATGCGCTTAACCAGGTGCGCCACCGCCTGGCCCCCTATATTTGATTTTTTAAAGCAATTCAAAGAACAGAGAGGTGAAAGGGGGAGGTAAAGAATCTATCTCCCTCATCCACTGCTGCATTTTACATACCAGTGGAAATACATTAGCCCTTTGGGTTTGGGGAAGAAGGCATAGAGGTGGCTTAATATTCTCTGGGATATTAAGATTGCTGGTCCCACCTGTATGGGGACATTGTTCAGAAACTGGTTGTGGACTCCCCAAAGGGGGAACTCCAAACTTCCTGTCTATCTCCAGCAGCAGCTGACCGGGTGGGCAAGAGACTGCGCCTCTTGAATGCAGGTCCTTGTGGGATGCCTGGCTCAGCAGAAAAAGCCTGCCTGCTTTACAGTGTTATGGGTTGGGGTGGGGTTGGTGAATGTAGGCCTTTGGGGGTAGCAGAGAATATCCCTCTCCTGGGAAGGAGTACAAGGGCACCAAGGACTTTTGACAGTGACCAATCGCCTTGGGTAGCCTTGTAAGAATTCAGGGAAATAGTATATCACCCTTCCCCAAGCAGAGATGCCAGGAGATTGAGACCCAAAAACAGGAATTCCAGTATTGGTCTGCTTAGACAACTCAGGTTGGGCGGGGGACCCCATCCGCATTCCTCCTCCCCTAGGGAGGGCAGGGCAGTCCTGGAGTCTTTGTCTGCGCCCCTCCACCGCCACTGGGAGGGGCATGGGGCGGGGCCCTGGTCCTTACTACCAATGAGAGGAGGAATTTCTTTCTCTCCGCCCCGCTCCCCTCCTCCCTGCCTGTAAATAGGTCAGGGCGTGGGGCTTGGTAGGGTCATGTTACTGGTGGGGGGGGTTTCCACCTCCTGAGTTGAGGAGCGAGCCCCCTTAAAGCCCTGTACTGCATAGCCTAGGACTTCCGAGTTCAAGGCTTGACAGCTTGTCAGCACCGCGGACAGCAGCACATAACTCCCCCACTCCCACACCAAAGCAGGCAGATGCTCCCTGTGGTCTGGAATGGGAGTGGAGCCTGGTCCCAATATTTTCTCCTCTGTAGACTTGATCACAGTAATTAAAAAAAATTTTTTTCTCTATGTGAATGAAAGAGAGGAGAGAGAGAGAGGACCATAGGGTTGTGATGTAGTACTGGGGACTGAACCTGTGGCCTCTGCTCTAATAAGCTGAGCTGTCTTTTCAGCTATGGTAATTTCTATTAATTTACGTATTATTTATATTTTATTATATGAAATATGAAGTTTTATTTTATTGTTAAATACTACATATTTCACTAGGAATTTATTATTTTAGGTTACATTTTTTCATTTAAAAATATTTCTTTATTCCTTTTTGTTGTCCTTGTTATAGTTATTATTGATGTCATTATTGTTGGATAGGACAGAGAGAAATGGAGAGAGGAGGGGAAGACAGAGATGGGGAGAGAAAGATAGACACCCGCAGACCTGCTTCACCGCCTGTGAAGCAACTCCCCTGCAGGTGGAGAGCCAGGGGCTCAAACCGGGATCCTTATGCTGGTCTTTGTGCCACGTGTGCTTAACCCTCTGCGTTACCGCCCAACTCCTTCGTTTTTTAAAATATTTATTTACTGAGCTGAGGAGGTAGCATAATGGCTATACAAAAGACTCTCATGCTTGAGGCTCTGAGGCCCCAGGTTCAATTCCCAGAGCCACCATAAGCCACAGCTGAGCAGTGCTCTGGTCTTTCTGTGTCTGTGTTTCTCTCTCTCTTTCTCTCTTAAATACCGGGTTCTATTTATTTATTTCTTTTTTTAAAAATATATATATATTTTTATTTATTCCCTTTTGTTGCCCTTGTTGTTTTATTGTTGTAGTTATTATTGTTGTTGTCATCATTGTTGGATAGGACAGAGAGAAACGGAGAGAGGAGGGGAAGACAGAGAGGGGGAGAGAAAGATAGACACCTGCAGACCTGCTTCACCACCTGTGAAGCGACTCCCCTGCAGGTGGGGAGCCGGGGTTCGAACCGGGATCCTTATGCCGGTCCTTGTGCTTTGCGCCACCTGTGCTTAACCCGCTGCACTACAGCCCGACTTCCTATTTATTTATTTCTTTACTTATGTATTTACTTATGAGAAAGATAGGAGGAGAGAAAGAACCAGACATAACTCTGGTACATGTGCTGCTGGGGATTGAACTCAGGACTTCATGTTTGAGAATCCAATGCTTTATCCACTGTGCCACCTTCCTGACCACTCTCTGTGTGTTTCTCCATCTCTTTCTCATTAAAAAAATAATCAAAGGGAGTTGAGTGGTAGCGCAGCTGGTTAAGCGCACGTGGCTCAAAGCGCAAGGACCAGCATAAGGATCCTGGTTTGAGATCCTGGCTCCCCACCTGCAGGGGAGTCACTTCACAAGTGATGAAGCAGGTCTGCAGGTGTCTATCTTTCTTTTCCCCCTCTGTCTTCCCTTCCTCTCTCCATTTCTCTCTGTCCTATCCAACGACATCAATAACAACAGTAATAACTACAACAATAAAACAACAAGGGCAACAAAAGGGAATAAATAAATATATATTTTTAAATATTAAAAAATCAAAATATTTGAAAAGTATTTATTAATGAGAAAGAGATGGAGGGAGGGAGAACTAGAGCATTATTCTGGCACATGCAGTATCAGAGACTGAACTCAGGACCTCATGCTTGTGAGCTCAGCACTTTGTCCACTGCATGACCTACCAGGCCACTTAAGTTACTGCTTTTATTAGTTTTTTTTTTTAATTTCTTTATTGGGGAATTAATGTTTTACATTCAACAATAAATATAATAGTTTGTACATGCATAATATTTCCCAGTTTTCCATATAACAATACAACCCCCACTAGGTCCATTGTGATCCTTCTTGGATCTGTATTTTCCCCATTCACCCACCCCAGAGTCTTTTACTGTGGTGCAATACGCCAATTCCATTTCAGGTTCTACTTCTGTTTTCTTTTCTGATCTTGTTTTTCAACTTCTGCCTGAGAGTGAGATCATCCCATATTCATCCTTCTGTTTCTGACTTATTTCACTTAACATGAATTTTTCAAGGTCCATCCAAGATCGGCTGAAAATGGTGAAGTCACCATCTTTTATAGCTGAGTAGTATTCCATTGTATATATATATATCACAACTTGCTCAGCCACTCATCTGTTGTTGGACACCTGGGTTGCTTCCGGGTTTTGGCTATTACAAATTGTGCTGCCAAGAACATATGTGTATACAGATCTTTTTGGATAGGTGTGTTGGGTCCTTTTTTTTTTAATTTAAAAATGGAAACACTGACAAGACCATAGGATAAGAGAGATAAAATTCCACATAATTCCTACCACCAGAAATCTGTACCTAGCCCCTCGCTTGATAGCTTTCTTATTCTTTTTTTTTTAATTAATTAATTATTTATTCCCTTTTGTTGCCCTTGTTTTGTTTTATTGTTGTGGTTATTGTTATTGTTGTCGTCATTGTTGGATAGGACAGGGAGAAATGGAGGGAAGACAGAGAGGGGACCTGCAGACCTGCTTCATCGCTTGTGAAGCGACTCCCCGGCAGGTGGGGAGCCAGGGCTCGAACTGGGATCCTTACCCCGGTCCTTGCGCTCTGTGTCACCTGCGCTTAACCCGCTGCACTACAGCCCGATTCCCTATTTTTTTAAAAGACTCTATTTATTTATTCATGAGAAAGATAGGAGAAGAGAAAGAACCAGACATCACTCTGGTACATGTGCTTCCGGGGTTCAAACTCATGACCTCATGGTTGATAATCCAGTGCTTTATGCACTGCACCACCTCCTGGACCACAGCTTTCCTATTCTTTAACCCTCTGGGAGTATGGACCCAGGGTCATCATGGGGTGCAAAATGTGGAAGGTCTGGCTTCTCTAATTGCTTCCCCACTGAACATGGGTGTTGGCAGGTCAATCTATACTCCCAGCCTGTCTTTCTTTCCCTGCTTTTATTAATTTTAACTACCAATGGAATTATTAATATAGTCTTCTTAAAAAAAAAAAAAGACCATTTTGGGAGTCAGGCAGTAGCGCAGCGGGTTAAGTGCACGTGGCACAAAGCGCAAGGACTGGCATAAGGATCCCGGGGTCCTTATGCTGTGTCTGTCAGAGCATCTTTTTATAGATAAGCACGTGCTAACAGTTTCCAGACTTCTAACTGAGCAGTTTTTCTGCTTGCCCATAATTCACATAGTAGAGACCCACTGTTTTTGGTGTTCTCAGGGCCTTAACCGTCACTAACCTTTTTGAAGTCAGCCAACCCTCAAGCACAAGGGGAGGGACCCAGACTGTGCTGCCTTCACTTCACCCCAGGATGTGTCTACAAGTGCTGACACTCATCCCATACATGCCTTTGTCCACATTCACTTCCTCTAGTCTCACAATGGCCTATTTCAATCATCAGGTTGGGAACAGAGTTGGGACATGAAGTACATGAATGCTCAGCCTGGCCACTAGCCTGTGCTTTCCTGCCCTAAGGCAGTAGGGTGGGCAGCATAGTCTTGGGAAATGTGGCCCTATGTGGGAGTCTCGGTGACTCAGTCAAGTGGTGGCCACTTGAGGACCCTGTGGTCCCCATGAGTTACAGCTTAAGATGTTCACTCCGTTGGACCCTATCCCATGCCTTGACACTGAGAGCATATGTTTCCTGGATTCCCTTGCTTTTTGTGGGCAGTACTTTACCTTCTTTGTGCTGCATTTTCCTTACCTAAAAGGGAATAATGAATGACTCTCTCTCTTTTTAAAATATTTTTATCTTTTTTTTAATTTAAATTTTTTTAAATTTTATTTATTTACTTTCCCTTTTGTTGCCCTTGTTGTTTTTATTGTTGTAGTTATTATTGTTGTCATTGTTGTTGGATAGGACAGAGAGAAATGGAGAGAGGAGGGGAAGACAGAGGGAAGGAGAGAAAGATAGACACCTACAGACCTGCTTCACGAACTGTGAAGCGACTCCTCTGCAGGTGGGGAGCTGGGAGCTCGAACCGGGATCCTTACGCTGGTCCTTGTGCTTCGTGCCACGTGCGCTTAACCCGCTGCGCTACCACCCAACTCCCTTTGATTATTGTTTTTAATGAGAAACCCAACTCCCTTTTAAATATTTTTTAAAAACTTTATTTATTATTGGATAGCGACAGAGATAAATTGAGAGGGAAGGGGGAATAGAAAATGAAAGAGACAGAGAGATGCCTGCAGTCCTACTTCACCACTCATAAAACTTTCCCTCTACTGGCGGGGACCAGGGGCTTAAAGTGGGGTTCTTGGGCACTGTAGTGTATGTACTTAATTAGGTGCACCACCACCTGTCTTCATGAATGACTCTCCAACTGAGTGCTGATGACTCATCCCTGGGGCAAAGGTGGACACAGTCCTTCATGCCTGGATGGCTGTGTCTGGAGGCTGACTCTGTGTCAGTGAGCCCAAGTCACCCAGTACTCGCTCACAAAATTCCCACAATTTTGTAGTATGACAGCTATTTCTGAAGTCATTCAAAGGGATTAGTGCAGGCCTAGGGTCCAAGTCCCTCATTTCATACTCAGGGTTATGAGGTAAGGAGGAAAGGGCTCTGGGACTCATGGCTGCCTCCTTATCTGTTTCCCCTGCAGTTCTGGGAGGTCATCAGTGATGAGCATGGAATTGACCCAAGTGGCAACTATGTGGGTGACTCGGACCTGCAGCTGGAGCGCATCAGCGTGTACTACAACGAGGCCTCCTGTGAGCCTACCCTGCTGGGCCCCCAGAGTGGGAGGGCTCTCGGGTGGTGGACACCATATGGGATTCAAATATGATCACTAGCCAACATGCATGGTACAGGGGGTTGGGCAGAGCTGGTCATGTCCCCTTGCAGCAGTCCTTGGGGATAAGCAGAGCAGATTTCACCTGGAGGGCTCAGATGGTCTAGCAGTGTTTATAGAATCTAGTGACATCCCCCTGCCCATGTGGCCTTGGGGTTGGCCCTACTGTTCAGACTCACCCATGACCCTACATGGTCAAGTTTCATGTGAAGAGTGTCTTTAAACTCACCTTGGGTTCCAGCTCTGCCCCAGAGTCCCAGCTCTTAGAGTGAACATATATAGCTGGTAGGCTGAAAGGATAGAGAGGCAGGAAGAGCCCTAACCTCTCATTTGCAATCTGCCCCTCTCCCCTTAGCTCACAAGTATGTCCCCCGGGCCATCCTGGTCGATCTGGAGCCTGGAACCATGGACAGTGTCCGGTCTGGGGCCTTTGGGCACCTCTTCAGGCCTGACAACTTCATCTTCGGTAAGTTTTCCCCTGCCCGTGGAAATGGGGACTGGAATGGACTCCATCATGAACAAACCAAAAGGTTCCAACACTACCTTACAGAACAGGACTCATTTCCTCATTTTGCAATTGGCAAAATTTTTGCAGAACAAAAACCACTTGTATTTCAGGCAGAACAAGATGTGAAACAGAATGTTTGTTTGTTTATTGGATAGAGACAGACAGAAATTGAGAGGAAGGGAAGATAAAGAGAGAGACAGAGAGACATCTGCAGCCCTGCTTCACCACTTGTGAAGCTTCCCCCTGCAGGTGGGGACCAGGGGCTTGAACCTGGGTCCTTGAGCACTGTAATGTGAGCACTCAACCAGGTGCGCCACCACCCAGCCCCGGAAACAGAATGTTTAATGTGGATAAATGTCACAGAATCTGCACAGTCAGGACTTCAGAAATGAGTGCTCACATTTGCCATGTGATCTGATTAGGAGGCTAGACCAGCCCAGGCCTGTGACTCTGGTGACCATGGATGCTCTCCCATTTCTCCTCCCAGAGTTTAGTACCCCAACTGAACACCTGCTAGGGACTCTGGAAGTTGCAGTTTACGACTTCCCACAGGAAGCAGAACAGGCAGCAACTCAAGATTATCAATTCTTGACCAGAGCCCTGAATCCTATGTGCCAGTATTGGTATCCCCAACACAGAGTGGTTGGCAAGGGGAGGGGAGAGTTATGGATGGAATAAGAGGCTGTACTCCATGGCACTGCCTCACTTTATACAGCTCAGCTCCCATTGTTATTGTCCTCTGGGGTGAGATGTTCTGGCATGCACTTGACATCTGATCCCACCCGTGTCCCCAACTCCCTCACACACAGGTCAGAGTGGAGCGGGCAACAACTGGGCCAAAGGTCACTACACCGAGGGAGCCGAGTTGGTAGACTCAGTTCTGGACGTGGTGCGGAAGGAGTGTGAGAATTGCGACTGCCTGCAGGGCTTCCAGTTGACCCACTCTCTGGGTGGTGGCACGGGGTCTGGCATGGGCACCCTGCTCATCAGCAAGGTGCGTGAGGAATACCCTGACCGCATCATGAACACCTTCAGCGTGGTACCCTCACCCAAGGTGTCAGACACGGTGGTAGAGCCCTACAACGCCACCCTGTCCATCCACCAGCTGGTGGAGAATACAGATGAGACCTACTGCATCGACAATGAGGCCCTCTACGACATCTGCTTCCGCACCCTCAAGCTGGCCACCCCCACCTATGGCGACCTCAATCACCTGGTGTCAGCCACCATGAGTGGCGTCACCACCTCTCTGCGCTTCCCTGGCCAGCTCAATGCTGACCTGCGCAAGCTGGCTGTGAACATGGTGCCCTTCCCACGCCTGCACTTCTTCATGCCTGGCTTTGCCCCACTCACAGCGCGAGGCAGCCAGCAGTACCGTGCTCTGACCGTGCCTGAGCTCACCCAGCAGATGTTTGATGCCAAGAACATGATGGCCGCCTGCGACCCCCGCCATGGCCGCTACCTGACCGTGGCCACTGTCTTCCGGGGCCGCATGTCCATGAAGGAGGTGGATGAGCAGATGCTGGCCATCCAGAGCAAGAACAGCAGCTACTTCGTGGAGTGGATTCCCAACAATGTCAAGGTGGCTGTGTGTGACATCCCGCCCCGGGGGCTGAAGATGTCCTCCACCTTCATCGGCAATAGCACGGCAATCCAAGAGCTGTTCAAACGCATCTCAGAGCAGTTCACAGCCATGTTCCGGCGCAAGGCCTTCTTGCACTGGTACACGGGCGAGGGCATGGACGAGATGGAGTTCACTGAGGCCGAGAGCAACATGAATGACCTGGTGTCTGAATACCAGCAGTACCAGGACGCCACAGCTGAGGAGGAGGGTGAGATGTATGAAGATGACGATGAGGAGTCTGAGGCTCAGGGTCCCAAGTGAGGCAGCTGCTGGTGTGGCCCAGCTACCCAGCTGCCCAGCTGCCCAGGGGCCACCCCTGGGGCCTAGTGTCTGTCCTTCAGTATTTGCAGCATTCCTACCCCAGGGGCCATCTTGGTGGTCTTCCTGACCAGGTCGTCTCCATTTTGTGTTGTTCGTTTGTCTCTGTTTTGATGTGGGCTGCAGTCCTGATGTTTTCTTTCTTCTTCTTCTTCTTCTTTTTTTTTTTTTTACTAGTTTTTGTTTATATTTGGGGGGACACTTAATAAAAATTATTGCTGTCAGATAATCTTGTGTGGTTCTAAAGATTTCTTTTTCATTCTGCAACATTGGGTCTTCAAAGGGGGGGAGGAAGGTCAGACTGATGGAAGTGGGGGTGAGGAGAGCTGGCTATTAGATTGAAGCTAATGGCTTTCCTGGAGCCAGCAGGTGTCTTCAGGTATGGCCTCTGGACCACGTGGGATTGGAGAGGTAGGGGTTCAGGAGGAAGCACATGAGAATGCCACCCCCCGAACCTCAGGCATTCTCTGACTCGGGAGCCATCTCTAATCTCACAGAGGAGAAACACTTCAGAACTTTCCTTTGACTTATCTGAGTATTGGACCTCAAAGGTAGACAGTAAGGTACCCAAACTAGGGAGTTGAGGGGACACCTTGAGTGCTCCCTAGAATAAATGTAAATCTGTACTGGGGAGACAGCATAAAGGTTCTGATGTCCTTGGTTCAGTCCTTGGCACCACCATAAGCCAGAGCTGAGCAGTCACTCCCTCTCTCTCTCTCTATGTCTATCTATCTAATTAAAATAAAACATTAAAAAAGGAGAGCCGGTGGTAGCACACCAGGTTAAGCGCATATAGTGCGAAGTGCAAGGAATGGCACAAAAATCCCAGTTTGAGCCCCCCGGCTCCTCACCTGCAGGGGAGTCGCTTCACAAAAGGTGAAGCAGGTCTTTCTGTCTTCCCCTCCTCTCTCAATTTCTCTCTGTCCTATACAACAGCAACAACAATAACAACATCAATAGAAAAAAAACTGTTTGCCATTCGTAGTGCGGGCACTGAACCTCAGCAATAACCTTGGAGACAAAAGAAAAGAAAAAGAAAGAAGAAAGAAAAGAAAAACATGGACAGGAGGATCAGGGCTTAGGCCTGAAAGCAACATGCAGGCCTGTGTGCCCTTTAGTGGTCATTTCTAGGGACATCAGTGGCAGCCCAGAGATGCTGCACAGAGATAACTGGTGGAGCACAGACCTCTCCACTCCGCCTCTCTGCCTTCCACACCTTGGGGGGGGGGGTGTCTCATCAAGCCTGGTCTCCAGCCCCTTCCAGTATGAAAGCAGCCCCACTGCTGGTAGCACCCCAAGTGTGAGTCTGCAGAAGAGGAGAGACAGGTGCTGCCAATCTTGGCTCTAGACTGGGATCCTGATACCCTGGAAAGACCCAGGTCTGGGTTTCTGGCCCTGAGCCAGGGCTGGAATGCAGATATGAGCCCTCTCTTTGTAATTTTATTTATTTCTTATTGCGTGGAGACAGAGTAATTGAGAGGTAAGGGGAGATGGGAGGGATGGAAGGGAGGAGGGAGGGAAGGAGGGAGAGAGAGGTGAAGCACTGCTTCACCAGTGATGAAGCTTTCCCCCTAAAGGTGGGAACTAGGGGGAGTCTGGAGGTAGTGCAGCGGGTTAACTGGCGCAAACCGCAAGGACCTACATAAGGATCCCTTTTCAAGTCCCAGGCTCCCCACCTACAGGGAAGTTGCTTCACAAGTGGTGAAGCAGGTCAACAGGTGTCTTTCTCTCCCCCTGTCTTCCCCTTGTCTCTCCATTTCTCTCTGTCCTATCTAACAACAATGACATTAATAACAACAACAATACTACAACAATAAAAAAATAAGGGCAACAAAAGGGAATAAATAAATTTTAAAAAAACATTTAAAAACAGGTGGGGACCAGGGACTTGAACTCAGGTCATTGCACATTATATGTGTGTCAACCAAGTGCACCACTGCCTGGCCCCCTACAGATGTGAGTCTAGGAGCTGGTGCTACTGGGGTCTAGGCAGTCACAAGTGCTCACTGCCCCAGAGCCATGCTCTGCCTCTGGGTTAGGGTGGTGTGGTGAGAGGGGAGACTTTTTTAAAAATAATTTATTTCTTTATTGGGGAATTAATGCTTTACATTCAACAGTAAATACAATAGTTTGTACATGCATAACATTCCCCAGATTCCCATTTAATAATACAACCCCCACTATGTCATTCATCATCTTTCATGGACCTGTATTCTCCCCACCCACCCACCCACCCACCCCAGAGTCTTTTACTTTGGTGTAATACTCCAATTCCATTTCAGGTTCGACTTGTGTTTTCTTTTCTGGTCTTGTTTTTCAACTTCAGCCTGAGAGTGAGATCATCCCATATTCATCCTTCTGTTTCTGACTTATTTCACTCAACATTATTTTTTCAAGGTCCATCCAAGATCGGCTAAAAACGGTGAAGTCACCATTTTTTACAGCTGAGTAGTATTCCATTGTGTATATAACCACAACTTGCTCAGCCACTCATCTGTTGTTGGACACCTGGGTTGCTTCCAGGTTTTGGCTATTACAAATTGTGCTGCCAAGAACATATGTGTACACAGATCTTTTTGGATGGATGTGTTGGGTTTCTTAGGATATATCCCCAGGAGGGGAATTGCAGGGTCATAGGGTAGGTCCATTTCTAGCCTTCTGAGAGTTCTCCAGACTGTTCTCCACAGAGGTTGGACCAATTGACATTCCCACCAGCAGTGTAGGAGGGTTCCTTTGACCCCACACCGAGAGGGGAGACTTTGTTGGTTCCTGGCAGTTAAGTGTCCTGACAGCTGGTGAAAAAGAACTTCTCAGGATTGCTGGTTTCCCCACAGTGGTGCCACCCTGACATTGTTCTGGTTCTCAAAGGTTTTGTGATCAAAGAAGAACTGAGACCAACCTAGTAGTGACAGGTCTTTCCATTTCCTTCCAAGGCCAGAGGCTCCTGCAGGGCTACCCCCCACTCTTCTGAGACAACACCCACTCTGTTGTGTGTGAGACCCAGGTTTCTCTCCCATAACTATGTCAGGGAAGGGTGCTTCCAGAGCGGTGTTTCTTCCAGTGTGGTCCTCCCCCTGGAAGGGTCTGTACAGTCAAGCCCCCCCTTACATCCCTACTCCCACCAAATACGTGCTTTCGTCACTCAGGAGCTCCCACCCTGACTTTATGAACTGCTTCAAGAACAATCCGTTGCTTCTCTCTCCAGAATCATACCCAGTTTCAGCTGTTGCATGTTGTGGAGGTGCTGGAGGAATGGATCCAGCAAGTAGCAGAGCATGGCACCCCCATTCCTCAGGAGAAGTGATGTACTTCCCAGTCATTCACTTGCAGTAAACCCTCACTGCTCCCCACATGACAGACACACCCAACCCAGGCTCTGCAGGCATTCCTCCTACAGCACCCCTGAGCTGGGGACTGGTGGCTGCTTCACTCACTAGCTTCAGAGAGACTGATTGGGAACATACATGGACTGTTGCTAGAATAGCCCACAGTGCTTGCTCCTACATAGGTCTGTTATCCTTACAGAAGGGAGTTTTTTTTTTCTTTTTTTTCTTTCTTTATTGGGGAATTAATGTTTTACATTCAGCAGTAAATACAATAGTTTGTACATGCATAACATTCCCCAGTTTCCCATATAACAATACAACCCCCACTAGGCCCTCAGAAGGGAGTTTCTTTCCAGGGAGTGGGAGCCCCAAATCAAAGAAGAAGCCAGCTTGGTGTCTGCTCACTCTGCAGAACTTCTTTAAGAGACTGCTGCAAGCACAATTCCACTGTGACGTTCGAGAATTATACACATGTTGGCCAGCAAAATAGCTCACCTGGATAGTGCACTTGTTTTGTCATTCATGTGAGCAATCTAGGCTTGAGCCTGAGTTTGTAACTTAAAAAAATTTTTTTAGAATTTATTTATTTATTAATGATAAAGATAGGAGGAGAGGGAAAGAACCAGACATCACTCTGGTACATGTGCTTCTGGGGATTAAACTTGGGTCCACATGCTTGAGAATCCAATGCTTTACCACTGTGCCACCTCCCAGACCACTAAAATTTTTTTAATATTTTATTTATTTATTAATGAGAAAGATAGGAGAGACAGAAAGAACCAGACATCACTCTGGTACATGTGCTGCCGGGGATTGAACTCAGCCAGTGCCTTAGCCACTGTACCACCTCATGGACCACTAAATTTTTTTTTAATCTTTATTTATTGGCTAGAGATAGCCAGAAATCAAGAGGGTAGAGGGTGATAGAGAGGGAGAGAAACAGACACCTGTAGCCCTGCTTCACTCGCAAAGCTTTCTCTCTGCAGGTGGCGGCTGGGGGCTTGAACCTGGGTCCTTGCACATTGTAACGTGCATTCAACCAGGTGCTGCACCATCACCTGCCCCACCCCCAGGTTTGAACTTTGGTGCTGTGATGCCTTTTCCCCATCCCTCTCTCTCTCTCTCTTTCTCTTTCTTTCCTTTCCCCTTCTCCTTTCTCTTTCCCATCTCCTACCCCTCCCTGTCCCTCTTTCCCTTCTCCCTCTGCCCCTTTCTCTTCATCTTCTATTTTTACCAGAACACTGCTCAACTCTGGCTTATGGTGGTGTGATGGATTGAACCTTGGACCTCACAGACTAAGGTATGATAGTATGTTTGCATAACCATTATGCTCTCTCTGCCAACTCTGTCTCTGTCTCTCTCTCTCTGAAAAAGGCAGACTGGAGCTGTGAAGCCCTGGTGATGACAAAAAGGACAAGGAGAAGGAAGAGGAAGAGGAGGAAAACAATATACATTGCTTGTGACTTTTCCACAATATCAGACTTGATTCATTCAATAGCACACAAAGGAAAGCAAATTCACTAGTTTCAAGTCATGAAATCAGGATACTCGGGCTGGGTAGTGGCACACCTGGTCGAGTGCATATGTTACAATGTACAAGGACCTAGGTTCAAAGCCCTAGTCCCCATCTGCAGGAGGGAAGCAGTGGTGAAGCAGTGCTGCAAATGTGTCTCTATCTCTTTGACTCCTTCTCTATCTTCCTCTTCTTTATTGGATTGTCTCTATCCAATAAAGAAGAAGGAGGAGGAGGAGAACGAAGATGAAGAGGAGGACAAGGGTGAGGAGGAGGAGGAGCAAGCTGTGCAGGGAGAGGAAAAAGGTCTTAGGTTGAAGGTCCCAAATGGAGCTGGAGGTGGGGTCCTGGAAAGGGAGTGACTTGTGGCTTCAGCTAGGTTTCAGATGTCAGTTTCTAGGTGTGAGAGCTTCAGGTGGGGCCATTATCTCAGCAAAGAGAGCAGGACCCTCTGCAATTCACAGCTGGCAGTAGTGAGAACAGTTCAGCTTCTGCAGTCCCTTTTTATATTGAATTTAAAGCAGGTGGTTATTGTCAAATGTAAGTACCTTATGCCTGCAATAGATTATTGTAATTGCCTTGGATGTTCACACTTGCTTACCACTTTTCACCAAAATGCAAAATGAAGTTATTACACTCATTACAGGGATGGTTGTGTTGGGGTCAAAGGTCTCAGTGGCTGTTTTACCCTCAGGTGTTCTGACTCTCACCTGGAGATGGCAGGGGTCCATTCCTGAGCACACTCCGGGCACTCATGAGGACCCCACCCATCCACATTTCCTGTGCTTCCTGCTTGGTTGCCGTGCAAGACCAGCCAGTAGTTGGAGATAAGGATGGCCAGTAACACCAAAACTTCAGACTGACAATGAATTACATTCTGCTTGGGAGCAAGTTTATGTTTTAATAAATTATTATTATTATCAAAGATTTATTAGGGATCACACGATGGCACATTTGACTTAGCACAAACATTACAAGGCACGAGGACCCTGGGTTCAAGCCCCTGGTACCCACCTGGAGAGAGGAAGCTTCATGAGGAGTGAAGTAATGTTGTAGGTATCTCTCTCTTATACTATATTGCCTCCAGGGTTATCACTAGGGCTCAGTGCCAGCACTATGAAGGCACTGCTACTGGGGGCCATTTTTCCCATTTTGTTGCCCTCGTTGCTCTTGTTGTGGTTGTTGTTGTTATAGCTGTTGTTGTTGTTGAATAGGACAGAGAGAAATCGAGAGAGGAGAGGAAGACAGAGAGGAGGAGAAAAAGACAGACCTGCAGACCTGCTTCACTGCTTGTGAAGCAACCTCCCTGAAGGTGGGGAGCGGGTTCAAACCGGGATCCTTACGCCGGACCTTGCACTTGCGCCATGTGCGCTTAACCCGCTGTGCTACCCCCAACCCCCCAATTTCTGTTTCTATCTAAAATAAACTAAAATATTAGAAATATTCTGAGAGAGAAAGAAAGAGGAGGAAAGAGAGAGATAGAGTAGCTTTGGAGAGATAGAGTAACTTTGGGAGGCCAGGCGGTGACACAACGGGTTAAGTGCAATGGTGCAAAGAGCAGGAACCAGCTCAAGGATCTGAGTTTGAGCCCTGGCTCCCCACCTGCGGGGTTGGGGGTGGTGGTGTCTCTTCACAGGTGGTGAAGCAGGTCTTCAGGTGTCCATCTTTCTCTCCCCCTGTCTCTCCCTTTTCTCTCATTTTCTCTCTGTCTAATCCAACAACAACAAAATGGAAAAAAAAGGCCTCCAGGAGCAAATGGATTTCTAATGCAGGCACTGAGCCCCAGGGTAACCCTGGAGGCAAAAAAAAATAGCACCATTTTGGCCTATATGATGCAGGGAATCAGATTCACATTTGAGACTGTAACTTTACCCTTTGTTGTATCTCCCAGGTTGAATAATAATAGTAGTTATTATTATTATTATTAGTAGTAGTAGTAGTAGTATTTTGCCTCCAGGGCTTTCCTGAGGCTTTGCACCTGTGTGATTCCATCTCTTCCAATGAACTCTTTTTTTTTTTTTTCCCCTTCAGCTAAGATAGCAGAAGAGGTTATTTATTGTACTAGGGTTACATTCAGCCACAACAAGAACACAACTAGTCCAGAATGTTCAGAATGTCCAATCCAAGACAAAGGATCAAAAGGGACTGTGTTTTGATATGAGCAATGAAGATCCCTTAAGATGCTTGCATAGGATCCAATGACAGTGAAGGCTCTAGATCCGATGAACCAAGTTCTAGGCTACAGCACAGAGTCCAATGTGTACCAGCACCTCTGGTCTCCAGCATCCCTTATTCCTGCTCCTGTGGCTTCCATGGGTGCACAAGACTACTTGGACCTCTGCCTCATCTTCCTTTTTTTTTTTTTTCTTTTCTTTTCTTTTCTTTTTTTTTTTACTCATTCACTCATTGTGATACTAGATTTTTGCTCATGTCATAGCACCTACACAAGTCCACCTCTCCCAGATAACATTCCCCACCCCACCCCTTTCAATCACAGGTAGAAATAGACAAGGGGCAGCAAGATATTTGACTTGAATAGTAGCGTGTTTGCTTTTTTTTATTTCTTTACTGGGGAATTAATGTTTTATATTCAACAGTAAATACAATAGTTTGTACATGCATAATATTTCCCAGTTTTCCATATAACAATACAACCCTAGGTCCTCTGTCATCCTTCTTAGAACTGTATTCTCCCCACCCACCCCAGAGTCTTTTACTTTGGTGCAATACGCCAATTCCATTTCAGGTTCTACTTCTGTTTTCTCTTCTGAACTTGTTTTTCAACTTCTGCCTGAGAGTGAGATCATCCCATATTCATCCTTCCGTTTCTGACTTATTTCACTCAACATTATTTTTTCAAGGTCCATCCAAGATCAGTTGAAAACGGTGAAGTCACCATTTTTGATAGCTGAATAATATTCCATTGTGTATATATACCACAACTTGCTCAGCCACTCATCTGTTGTTGGACACCTGGGTTGCTTCCAGGTTTTGGCTATTACAAATTGTGCTGCTGGGAGTCGGGCGGTAGCGCAGCGGGTTAAGCCGGGTTAAGTGCAGGTGGCACTAAGCACAAGGACCAGCGGAAGGATCCCGGTTCGAGCCCCCGGCTCCCCACCTGCAGAGGAGTCGCTTCACAAGCGGTGAAGCAGGTCTGCAGGTGTCTGTCTTTCTCTCCCTCTCTCTATCTTCCCCTCCTCTCTCCATTTCTCTCTGTCCTATCCAACAACAATGGCATCAATAATAACTACAACAATAAAACAACAAGGGCAACAAAAGGAGTAAATAAAATTAAATAAATAAATAAAATTTAAAAAAATTAAAAAAAAACAAATTGTCCTGCCAAGAACATATGTGTACACAGATCTTTTTGGATGGATGTGTTGGGTTCCTTAGGATCTATCCCCAGGAGAGGAATTGCAGGATCATAGGGTAGGTCCATTTCTAGCCTTCTGAGAGTTCTCCAGACTGTTCTCCACAGAGGTTGGACCAATTGACATTCCCACCAGCAGTGTAGAAGGGTTCCTTTGACCCCACACCCTCTTCAGCATTTGCTGCTGTTCCCTTTTCTGATGTATGCCATTCTCACAGGAGTGAAGTGGTATCTTGTTGTTGTCTTTATTTGCATTTCTCTGACAATCAGAGACTTGGAGCATTTTTTCATGTGTTTCTCGGCCTTTTTGGATCTCTTCTGTGTTGAATATTCTGTCCATGTCCTCCCCCCATTTTTGTATGGGGTTATGTGTTGTCTTGTTGAGATTTGCAAGTTCTTTATATATTCTGGTTATTAGCCTTTTGTCTGATGTAAAGATCTTCTCCCATTCTGTGAGGGGTCTCTTGGTTTGGGTAGTAGTTTCCGTAGCTGTGCAGAAGCTTTTTAATTTGATGTAGTCCCATAGGTTTACGCTTGTCTTAGTCTTCTTTGTAATTGGGTTTGTTTCATTGAAGATGTCTCTAAAATTTATGCAGAAAAGAGTTCTGCCAATATTTTCCTCTAAGTATCTGATAGTTTGTGGTCTAACATCCAAGTCCTTGATCCACTTGGAATTTACTTTTGTATTTGGTGAAATATAGTGGTTCAGTTTCGTTCTTCTGCATGTTTCAACCCATTGTTTCCAACACCATTTGTTGAAGAGACTCTGCTTTCCCCATTTAACAGTCTGGGCACCTTTGTCAAAGATTAGATGTCCATAGGTGTGGGGGCTTACTTCTGGGCTCTCAATTCTATTCCACTGGTCAGTGTGTCCATTCATGTTCCAGTACCAAGCAGTTTTGATTGACAATGGCCCTATAACACAGTTTGAGATCTGGGAATGTGATGCCTCCAGTTCTGTTCTTTTTTTCTCAAGATTGTTATAGCAATTCTAGGTCTTTTCTGGTTCCAGATAAACATTTGTAGTATTTGTTCTATTCTCCTAAAAAATGTGCTTGGGATCTTGATGGGGATAGCATTCAATTTGTAGATGGCTCTGGGTAGTATATTCATTTTGATGATGTTAATTCTTCCAACCTATGAACATGGAATATCTTTCCACTTCTTTATATCTTTTTTAACTTCCTTGAGTAGTGACTCATAATTTTCAGTATACAAGTCTTTCACTTCTTTGGTTAGTTTTACTCCTAGATATTTTATTGTTTTTGTTGCTATAGTAAAAGGAATTGATTTCTGGATTTCAATTTCTTCTAACTTATTGTTGGCATAGAGGAATGCCACTGACTTTTGAATGTTAATTTTGTAGCCTGACACCTTACTGTATTGCCTGATGATTTCCAAAAGCTTCCTGCTGGATTCCTTAGGTTTTTCTTTTTTTTTTTTTTTTAATAACACAATTTTTTAAATATTTATTTTATTTATTTATTCTCTTTGTTGCCCTTCCTTAGTTTTTTCTGTGTATACTATCATGTCATTTGCAAATAGGGAGAGTCTGACTTCTTCTCTTCCAATCTTTATCCCTTTAATTCCTTGCTCCTGCCTGATTGCTATGGCAAGAACTTCCAACACTATGTTGAATAGTAATGGTGATAGTGGGCAGCCCTGTCTAGTACCTGATCTGAGGGGAAATGCTTCCAGTTTTTCACCATTGAGTATGATGTTGGCTGTAGTTTTGCTATATATAGACTCCACTATCTTGAGGAATTTTCCATCTATTCCCATTTTTTGTAGTGTTTTGATCATAAAGGGATGTTGTATTTTGTCAAAGGCTTTCTCTGCATCTATTGATATGACCATGTGGTTTTTGGCCTTGCTTTTGTTGATGTGATCGATCACGTTGATTGATTTATGTATATTAAACCGACCTTGCATGCCTGGGATAAACCCCACTTGGTTATGATGAACAATCTTTTTGATATACTGCTGTATCCGGTTGGCTAGAATTTTGTTCAATATTTTAGCATCTATGTTCATCAGAGATATTGGTCTGTAGTTTTCTTGTTTGGTTGTGTCCCTGTCTGCCTTTGGTATCAGAGTGATGCTGGCTTCATAGATGCTGGCAGGGAGTATTCCAGTGTCTTCAATCTTCTGGAAGACTTTTAAAAGTAGAGGTATTGTCGGGGTCTCTGGCGGGGTGATCTCCAGGGGAAAGGTAACAGACCGGTTCTTTCTAGAGTAAAGACACCTGGGAGACTGCAGCATGCTGTGATCAGAACTCATTTATTAGCAGGTGGACATGAGTTAAATAGAAAACCAAACAGTGGTCTGGAAGGTGGCGCAATGGATAAAGTGTTGGGCTCTCAAGCATGAGGTCCTGAGTTCAATCCCCGGCAGCACATGTACCAGAGTGATGTCTGGTTCTTTCTCTCTCTTCCTATCCCTCTCATTAATAAATAAATATAATATTTAAATAAAAAGAGGGTGTTAACACAGATATGTCCCATTTAAGAGGGCAGTCACTAATGAGTCCATTTCTTAAAAAAAAAAAAAAAGAGGGGGTTGGGCGGTGGCGCAGTGGGTTAAGCGCATGTCGCGCAAAGCGCAGGGACCGGCGTAAGGATCCCGGTTCGAGCCCCCGGCTCCCCACCTGCAGGGGAGTCACTTCACAGGCGGTGAAGCAGGTCTGCAGGTGTCTATCTTTCTCTCCCCCTCTCTGTCTTCCCCTCCTCTCTCCATTTCTCTCTGCCCTATCTAACAACGAATTGCGTCAACAAGGGCAATAATAATAACCACAACGAAGCTACAACAAGGGCAACAAAAGGGGGAAAAAATGGCCTCCAGGAGTGGTGGATTCATGGTGCAGGCACCAAGCCCAGCAATAACCCTGGAGGAGGAAAAAAATAAAATAAAATAAAATAAAATAAAATATAAAAAAGAAAACAAAACAAAACAAAGGGAATTGTTATTGAAATATGTCAGAAATTATAGGTTTCTTAAAGGTCGGCTTGCCCCTATGGTAGGGGGCTGGTATGACAAGAACTGATGCAGATACATAAAGGTCAAGATAATTAGTCTCCTGATGCAGGCATTTAATTATCCAAAGGCGTTTGAGGGGAGGAGAGGTGTTGAACCAGTTAAGGCAAGATAGAAGATAAGCAAGGTTTGATGAAAATTGAGGACATCAAAGGGCACTGCTAGGAGTGTGTGATAAGGTGTGTTCTTCTGTGATCAGGAGACTTTGAGTAAGTGAATCTTAAAGTAGGCGGCCATGTGGCCTGCAGTTAATGGGGAGAAGTATTGGGGTTTCTGTGGACCTGAGAGTCAAGAAGGAAAGAACTAAGTCTGAGTTTCCCCCCTTTTGCTCAC
>NW_026647228.1:0-47500 GCF_950295315.1 Erinaceus europaeus
GGCTGCACAGGTTCCCACAAAGACACGGGTTTCTCTGGGAATCTGGAGTTTCCTTAACACACCAGCCTACAGCTTCATGCTCATCTGACTCTGGGATCTGAGTATCCCACTCTGCCCCCTACTAGTGCAGAAAAACAGCTGGAGGGTGAGATTGTGTCTGTCTTTCTCCTGCATCTTCCTTAGAGAACTGATAGCCCAAGATGCTGCCTCCATCACTGAGGGTCTCACTGTGGGAGGGAGCCTCCCATTCTTCCACAACCCTGGCTTCCAAGGGTTCAGAGACACCCCTTGCTCCTTCTGGGGAAGCTTCCTGTGAGACAGAGCACCAAGGCTTTTTTAAAAAAAAATATATATATATATTTATTTATTTTCCCTTTTGTTGCCCTTGTTGTTTTTTATTATTATTGTTGTAGTCGTTGTTGTTATTGATGTCGTTGTTGTTGGATAGGACAGAAAGAAAGAGGGGAAGACAGAAAGGGGGAGAGAAAGACAGACACCTGCAGACCTGCTTCATTGCTTGTGAAGCGACTCCCCTGCAGGTGGGGTGCCGGGGGCTTGAACCGGGATCCTTACGTCGGTCCTGGTGCTTCGGGTCACGTGTGCTTAACCCGCTGTGCTACCTCCTGACTTCCCAAGGCTTTTCTTTTAGAAAAATCCCTGGCTTTGATGCAACTTGGAGGAATTCTGTTAAGAGAATTATGCTAGAAGGATGAATATCAGAGGGTCCCATTCAAAGGGGGCTTAAAAAATGACAGGGTTGGGGTGGGCAGTGTCGCACCTGGTTAAGTGCACATAGTACGAAGCACAAGGATCCAAGTTCAAGCCTTAGCTCTCCATTTGTGGGGTGGGGAGGGGCAGGGGGAACACGTCACCAGCAGTGAAGTAGGTCTGCAGGTGTCTCTGTCTCTCTCCTTTATCTCCCCCTCGGCTCTCAATTTCTCTGTGTCCTAAATAATACAATGGGGGGAAAAGTGACTTCCAGGAGCAGTGGAATCGTAGTTCTGACACTGAGCCTCAGCAATAACCCTGGGGGGAAGGAGGAGGAGAAGGAGAGGAAAAAGGAGAAGGAAAAGAGGGGAGGAGGAGAAGGAAGGGGAGGAGGGGGAGGAAGAGGAACGACAGAGAGAACACAGGGTGAACCTAGCTAGCTGTGGGCCCAAGTTCAAGCCCCCAGGCCCCACCTGCAAAGAAGAAATTTGAGGTGCAGTGCAGCAGTGCTGCAGGAGTCTCTCCCTCTCCATTACTCTCTGTCTCTGACATCTATTAAAATGGCCACAGGGAATGTAGCAGTGCCCAGGCACTAAGTCCCATCAAGGACCTTGGAGGCAAATCTCCCAGAACAATCACAGACAGACAAAGTCCTTACAGACGGGTTAAGTCCATTGTCTCTCCCACGAGTAGGTCCCACCCTGTCTGGACTCTGTTCTTAGACTCACTGGCCATGGGTCCCACCACAAAGAGTTGGGAATGTACCGTCACCTGTGATAAATAATATTCTGTCAGTTACATTCACACTGGAACATTATAGACATATTTTAAAACAATGTGAGGTTTCAGTTAAAATGAGAACAGATGGCAGCTGTGGGTGGGACACATACCACCACGTGCTTCAACCCCCCCCAGCCCCCCTGGCAGAGGAAGCTTCACGAGCTGTGAAGCAGGCTGCAGATTCCTCCCTCCTGTCTTTACATCCCCCTTTCCTCTGAGTTTCTGTCTCTATAAAAAAGTATGAATAAATGAAATAAAAATTTAAGTACATAAGTGAAATGGGAAAAAATCAAGACAACTGTGATTTCTTTTATTTGCTGTGTGCTGCACCCTGGAACAGTGGCTGAGGGTCCCCCTCCACCCAGAGGGGAATGTTCCACCAAGGCTCCAAGGATCTCGAAAGCCCAACCTCCTGGCCCCTCCTGGCCCCCTTCATGGTGACTTTGCTCCATAAAAGCAAGCCAGTGTATCCATCACGGGCGCGGGGTGGGGGGCACATGGTTTGAACCTCCTCGTGAGAATTACAACCTTCAGTGAACTCCACTTTCCACCTTTTTTCATACAGAACACGACTTATCGACAACCCACCCCCGCCCCCACCTTTTGTTCGAGACGTGAACGTTATCTTTGGAGGGTGGGACTTTGCTAGAGCATTGACCAACTCCCTAGCTCCCTACCACTGGGTTAATGACAGAGAACACAAGATGGGTGGAATTTGAGCTTCTTGAGAAGAAAAGTTTCCTATATCGTGTCTCCAACAGAATGGGCTCACTGGCATCACTGCATCCTGCCGTCGAATAGGCATGAAACCATCACTGTGTCTTAGGTGTGAAGATCTGGTTGTGGGTGCAAATGCAGATTGCTGGGTGGTCTCCTGGCTGGGGCCCCAACGGGTAGTGATACAGTCAGGACCTGGACATGCCACAGGTCTGCCTGATGCCTTGTTTTCCCTTTTCTTGCATCCTCTTCCTGCACCCCTGCCTTGTCCTCTTTCTCTTCCACCTCTGCTTCCCCTTCCTTCTCCTTCTCTTTTGGAGAGACACGGAGAAAGAGAAAGGAAGAGAGACACAGTGCTGGAGTTTTAACCAATGCCATGGTATTCTTGAGTCGTGCTGGGATTTGAGCCAGGATCACATTCGTGGCTAGGCCAGTAGCCTATCTAGTTAGCTATCGCTCTGGTCCTACATTCTCTGATCTTCAACCTCCACCTAAGCCCCCCCCCCCCAACACGCACACTAGGATGTACATACTTTCTTGGGTGTCCAAGTTCCAAGAGACCACTTTGATGATAGTAATGGTAATGATGATGGCAGTGGTGGTGATGGTGGTGATTGGTGATGATGATGGTGTTGTTTTTGGTGATGATGATGGTTATGATGGTGTTGATGATGATGGTTATGATGGTGGTGATGTTGATGATGGTGGTGGTGATGGTGATGATGGATGTGATGGTGATGTTGATGATAGTAATGATGATGGTGGTGGTGGTGGTGGTGATGATGGTTGTGATGGTGATGTTGATGATAGTGATGATGGTGGTGGTGGTGATGATGGTGATGATGGTTGTGATGGTGATGTTGATGAAGGTGATGATGGTGATGATGGTGATGATGATGAAGGTGATGGTGATGATGGTGAGATGATGATGGTGGTGGTGATGTTGGTGATGGTGATGATGGTGGTGATGGTGATGATGGTGATGATGGTGATGATGGTGATAATGGTGATGATGGTGGTGATGGTGGTGATGATGGTGGTGATGGTGATGATGGTGGTGATGGTGGTGATGATGGCGGTGATGGTGATGATGTCGGTGATGGTGATGATGGTAATGGTGATGAAGGTGATGATGATGAAGGTGATGATGGTGAGGTGATGATGGTGGTGGTGATGATGATGTGATGGTGATGGTGGTTTGGTGGTGATGGTGGCTTCTTGCCATGAGAGCACGGCTCTGGGAAGATGTGTTCTTGTGTCAGGAATCCCTCAAGCATGTGACTGTAGGGCTTTGTAGTTTAAGTCACAAAGCAGAAAAGATGTTTCTAGTATTTACTCTTCCTCCTGTAATTAATCCCTCTTAAGATGTTTAAAGAAATGCTGTGCAGTCCCCCCTTTGAGCAGGGTTATAACAACATGATCCTCAGAAGTTAAAAAACAGCTGCTTCCACTTGGATTCTAAATACATTAAAACAAACTTTGAAGTAAATAATCTGGGTTTCTGTTTTCATAAATTACTGTGATAACATGTAAATTTCTCCACTCAGCTATCTTGACAGAAGCCCTTTTGTACTTTACTCTCCCAAATGTGAACTTATTAGAGAGCCTTTCAAATAAACTGTAAATACACTTCTCTTTAAAAGCGCTGGCAATAAATCCAGCTGCATTTCGCTAATGTGACCATGTGGCCCTGAAATTGTGTAATATGGGCATCAGGAAAAATAGGCAGCTTAAAAAAAAGAAAAAAGGCAACATTAACTGTTTCACAAGAAGTTATTTGTTTCCTCTGGAAAGCAGCAAGGGAGCTGTGGGGGATGAGGGATACATTTCACCTATAGGTTACATGAGCTTTTGTTATTTGTTTTCATACAAAATAAACCGCAAAGCTCTCGCTAATGGACAAAGGGGCTGAGTTTTGATGGGAATAGCTCAGAAAGCACTGTGTGCTTTCCCTTGATTATTTCCCTCAGCTCCTGGGGGTTGAACCCAAATGTGAGGCAATTCCCTTAGGAGCACAAACTTCCAGTGGAGTCCCCCCACATCATGAAGCCAGAGGAGGCTGAGCACACTTCTGGTCAAACGGTGTGGCCCCAGTTCCCCAGGGCTGACTGCTGAGGGTCAGCTTCTCAGACCAAGCCTCCGGGGAGCGGTGGCTGGCCGGGACCAGATGACCTCCCTTCTCGGCTCTTCACCCTGCCGCTGCCTTTGCCATCACACCAATATTTAAATCTCAGAGCACTTCAGGTTGAGTGTGCAACTCATAAAGAAACACAAAGTTGCAATGAGCAAGGCCTAATAGCTTTTTTTTAGGCACTAGAGAGATACAAAAAGACACAAATATAGATAAATGATCAAAAAGGCATAATGGCTCTAACAGCCGGCTCAGTCGCGGTATTTAACATATATCCTTTTGCACCGGCAAACGCGGTTCTAGAATGTAAAAAGTAATTGCATTTCCTCTTCTTCAGTATACAAGCACCTCTAGAAACCTACTTGTAGAATATTATGTAGGTTTCTCTGCTTCATTTAGCCCCTTTTCTCTCAGGAAAACACATTATGACTTTGTACAAGCCTTGATCGATTTCTTAAGAGGCCTTATCTGATTGCGTTTATATTCTATTGATTTTTCTGAATTAAGTTTTATGGCCCTCAATTATTTTCCTGTATGATTGTTCTCATCTATGTATGCTGTACCATATAATTACACAGTAGCGTGATTATGTTCAAGCTGATAATCCCATTTGAATATACGACGCCCTTCCTTTTTATGGAGATTATCTCCCATATGCAGACCGATCTGGTGAATTCCGTACGGTGGAGATAAACCCAAGACTCAAAAGCTCAGCTCACTGCCGAGGCCACCACCACGGCCTGTGACATCTTGACAGCAGCGTTTACTGTAAAGTGCCGCGATCATCAGCTTCATTAGGGAAGCGTTTAACAATCATAGGAGATGATTTTTATAAACCTGCTGTTCTGCTGACTGGGGATAGGGCTCTCACAGCACAATTAAGTTTCAAATGGGTTTTGAACACTGATGGCTAATATAATTCAGCCCTCGCAGTCAACTGTTCCGTTAGACAATCATTTATCATTTGAGGGGAGATTCTGGCAGTGCTCACATGTTGAGACCTTCATTAAACTGTCTCTTTTTACATAGTCTTTGGGAAACAAGCACACTCCTCTTCAGGTGCTGTCTGAGGAAGAAGTTAAGACAAAAACAATTGGCTGAAGAGAAGTTTAATCAATTTATGAAGGAGTCGAGGGCTAGAAGATATTTTTCTTGTGGAGTACATGTCTATCAACGCTGTCATAAGTGACACCACCGGCGCAGGGTGCTTTATGGCAAACAGGAGACCGCTATTGTTCTAGGCGCTCGGAACCTTTTCTGAATATAAATGCACGGGGAGAGCGTCTCCGGATATGCTTGCCCTCCTAAAATAATTTATATTCTGCACCGAGCACGGCTGACTGATTTCCTCCTAACATTACAAAGTGGTTGTGTTATTTCATATCGCTGAGATTTGTATTATTATTTTTTACATAAGAGAAGCCTTTTGATCTGCATTTATTAGGAGAAGGAGAAGCCCACGCCTAACCCAATCTGACATAAATGCCGCAATCTGTTCATTTTCTCCCACTACAAATTCAATACATTCATATTCAGAATCCTTTATCTAATAGTGCTTATTAGATTGTTTTGGCTATAACGGCAAAGCAATATATCACTGAAAAATAATAGGTATGTCCTTTCCAGACGATGATGAGATTTGCTTTAGCTGTGCGCGCATGAAAACTGCTGCCATTTATTAATCAAAGGCTATGGTAGATGAACTAACCTGCTCCACAGTCTGAGAACAAAAGGCTAATTTCTCTTTTGTTTGTTAGAAACACTTTGGCGCTCTGGTGAAGTTGTAAAGGGTCAGGCGGTGCTGAGGCTCCGATTGCTCCCTGCTTAATGATTTGTTTTATAGCATCTAATAAATTGTCAAACATGCATCAGTGTATCACCAGCGAAGAGCCTCGAATGCAAACACAGGTGATCTCTAGTTTAAGGTGCACGGAGCACGTCAAGTCTCCAGGCCCCGGCCCCAGCGTTCTTTCCACCCTGTCTGCTCTGTGAGGAGGAGGACTAGAAGGGGAGCTGTGCAGAGGGTGTCCCAGGAAGCCTGGGTGCCGCAGGCCAGCAGCTTGTGCCTTGCAGCTCAGTAGTTTCCAGGGTCGGTGGTTCCCAGAATTTGTCACTCTTGTTCAAATATCATAGGGACCTCTTGCATAATAGGCTATAGAACCATGGCACTTTCCCAAAGAAGATTTTTTAAAAGATAGGAGCCTTATTATTATTTTTTAGTTGTAAGTAGAGTAACTATTATATTATTTTTAAAATATTGATTTATAGATTTCAGATAGAGGCAGAGTAATTGAGAGGGAAAGGGAAAAGAGAGAGAGAAGGAGCTAGATAGAGACAGAGACAGATAGATAGATAGATAGATAGATAGAGATGAGAGAGAGAAAGAGAGGGGGGAGGAGGAAGGAGAGAGAGATGGGAAGGGAAGAGGAGGGGGATAGGGGGAGAAGGAGATTTATTTATTTATTTATTGCCTCCAGGGTTATCACTGGGGTTTGGTGCTGGCTCTACAAATCCACAGCTCCTGTGGCCATTTTTCCCCCCCCATTTTATTGGACAGGACGGAGAGAAACTGAGAGAGGACAGGGAGGCAGAGAGAGGGAAAGAGAAAGATAGACTTGGGGGTCAGGCAGTAGTGCTGTCGACTAAGTGCACATAGCGTGAAGTGCAGGGACCAACGTAAGGATCCCGGTTTGAGCCCCCGGCTCCCCACCTGCAGGGGAGTCGCTTCACAGACGGTGAAGCTGGTCCGCAGGTGTCTGTCTTTCTCTCCCCCTCTCTGTCTTCCCCTCCTCTCTCCATTTCTCTCTGTCCTATCCAACAACAATGACAATAACCACAACAATGGTAAAATAACAAGGGCAAAAAAAGAGAAAAAGATAGCTTCCAGGAGCAGTGAATTTGTGGTGCAGGTACTGAGTCCCAGCAATAAGCCCAGAGGCAAAAAAAGAAAGAAAAAGAAAGATAGACACCTACAGACCTGCTTCACCACTTGTGAAGCATCCCCCCTGCAAGTGTGGGGCAGGGGGCTCGAACCCTGATCCTTGCACTTCGTACTATGTGCACTTAACTGTTATGCCATCGCCCACCCCCATGATGGCGATGATGATGATGATGTCAATAGGCGTGTGGCTTCCTTGTCTGTCATGAGCATGGTTAAAGGTGACTGGGTCTAACTCCATCTTCCTTCAGAGGAGCTGGGCTCAAAGCAGAAGTGGGGACACAGAGACCTTTGCTCCTGACAGGCTTCTCTGCTCTCCGTCCACGTTGAGGACACATGTCTCTGCCCGGAGTGACCAGTGACTCACTGCACAGCTCATCCCAGCACGTGACCCGCCAGACGGCGCCTCTGTGTGGCTGTTTCTAGTGGAGACAGTGTGTCTGCCAAGGGGAGGGCGGAGAAGGTGCTCCGGAGAATTCTGGAAAGAGTCCGAGAACCAAGCCACATGCCGGGGGACACTGGGATGGTCTCCAGGGAGAGCTGACATTGATCTGAAAGGGCTCACACCCAGCAGACAGCTCAGGGATGAGGCCGGCAGAGTTGGCCTGTCCCAGGTCACCAGAACACGTCCTGCTTTGTAGGACAGTTGGGCCACGCAGAGTCAGATGAGTCCGTGGCGGGGGGCTTGTCACGGGGGTTGTTCCGGCTGTGGGTTAGTGGCCCCGATGGTCCCAGGAAGAGCTGAGAAGCACCACTCTCTCTGTACACCCGTTAACTTAGAATCAGCACTGCCCCAGTGCACAGGGGCTGCCACAGGAGCCCTGCTCCCGGGAGGGGTCTGCTCCCAGGCACCGCTGTGGCCCCCCTCGGCGAGGATTTCCGTGAGGCTTGGCTGCCCGCCAGCATCTGAGTCTTCACTTGTAGGAAATACACGAAATACGGGTTTGGCCCGCACCGTGGTGGTGATGTTTCAGGACGGGACAGGAAATACACGTGTCAGAGGTCCTGCTTGCTCTTTCTTCTAGAATGTCTATTACCGGGGGCTGGTGAGAGTGAGCAGCTTATTTTTTTTATCATAGAATTAGTATATTTTGTTATAGAAATTAGTGGGCTTTTTTTTTTTTTTTTCCAGTTCTCTCAAAATCATAAGTGACAAGGACTTAAAAACTTCCGTGTCATGCTTGAAACTACCCACTCAGTCAATTGTAGGGGTGATGTAAATTGGATAGTTTCTGGTTTTGTTTTTTTTTGAAGATACATTGTGAAGGGGCTGGGTGGTGGTGCACTCGGTTGAGCGCCCATGTTACAATGTGCAAAGATCCAGGTTCAAGCCTTTGGTTCCCATCTATGGGGGGGGGGGAGCTTTACAAGTGATGAAGCAGGGCTGCAGAGTCTCTCTCTCTCCCCCCCTTCCTCTCTCTCTCTCTCTCTCTCTCTCACCTTTCCCCTCAACTTATGTATCCAATAGATACATAAAAAGATCATTTAGAAAACTAGAAATAAATAAATATTGTGAGCATTATTGTTTCTGAAATGAAAGAAAGTAGCTCTAAATGTATAGATTTATTTATTTATTTGTTTATTCTTGGTGGGGGTAGCAGTTAAAATATGGCATGTGGACATGTCTGAGGGAAACACTTAGGAGGAGAAATGAGAAGAGACGGAGAGTGAGACCAAATCCGTTTGAGGACCGAGTGAGTACTGACACAGCAGCAACTTCTGAGACGCGGCAACCAAGCCCTCCTAGTCGCTAAGGACTCTTTGTTCACAGCCCATTTGCTAAGCAAACAGTGTGGGGTGAGCTGTGAGCGGGCGAGCTCTCCCCGTCTGTGGGCAGGGAAGGCCTCCCTGCTTGCGCTGGACACAGGCTGCTCTCCAGCACCAGGAAGAAGTCAGTGTTTACACAGCCCTCCCCTTAAGATAAATTCTGACAAGGAAGAGCGTCGGCTAAAGAGGAGAAACACTGTCAGGTCTTTCAGGGCGTGTGGTCAGCTGGCCTGTTACTATGCCGGCTGACACGACTCACCAGACTTGGGGCAGACTGCCATCCTGCTGCTTCGGTCCTCCAGCCCCCCAGAGCGCTCTTCTCCATTGCTGGGTGTCTTGGACCTTAAATCTTTGCACACACAAGTCTCGTTTATGGCCACTTCCCTATCTCCCTGCCCGTCGGTACATAAATAATGCAATGTTATTATTACTTATTACTTTTATTATTTATTCTCCCTTTTATTGCCCTTGGTTTTTTTATTGTTGTTGTAGTTATTGTTGTTGTTATTGATGTCATCGTTGTTGGACAGGACAGAGAGAAATGGAGAGAGGAGGGGAAGACAGAGAAGGGGAGAGAAAGACAGACACCTGCAGACCTGTTTCACCGCCTGTGAAGTGACTCCCCTGCAGGTGGGGAGCTGGGGGCTCGAACCTGGATCCTCATGCTAGTCCTCGTGCTTCACCCACTGTGCTACCGCCAACTCCCTACTTATTATTTTTATTTTATTTTATTTTTACCAGAGTACTGCTCAGCTCTGGCTTCTGGTGATACTGGGGATTGAATCTGGGACATCAGGGCTTCAGGCTTGAGAGTTCTTTGCGTAATTCTTATGCTTCCTCCCTAGCCCTAGTTTTCTTATTATTACCTTTATTTATTTATAGGCTAGAGATAGCCAGAAATCAAGAGAGGAGAGACAGAGTGACACCTGTAACACTGCTTCACCACTTGCAAAGCTTCCCCCTGCAGGTGGGGACTGGGCGCTTGAACCCAGGGCTTTGCATATTGTAACATGTGTGCTCAACCAGGTGTGCCAGCCCAGACCTAACCTTCATCCTGTTCTTCTGTATTTTGACTCTTTCTTTAGCTTACTGGGGAGAGAGACACACTCAATCTCTCCCACTGCTGCATGTTCTAACTGCTTCTGTACTTGAGAAATTCTCTCTCTTGCGTCTTAGTGTTTAAGAAAGATGGTTTGTTGTTGACTCCCACTCAGCTTTACATGCTATGGCTGCTTTTAGCCAATATTTCATCTGCAGTTATTTCTGCTTTGCATTTTGCTCCTGGCATCCTTAGAAGAGCAAACACTCTAAGCTTTACATTTTCTTTTCTGTTTTTTTTAGAGTTTATTTATTTATTTTTTATTTATAGAAAGGAAACATTGAAAAAACCATAGGATAAGAGATAATTCCCACCACCAGAACTCCTTATCCCATCCCCTCCTCCCTTCCCCTGATAGCTTTCCTATTTTTTTCTTTTTTAAATCAGGGATTTTTTTTAAAAAAAATTATATTTACTTATTTATTTTCCCTTTTGTTGCCCTTGCTGTTTTATTGTTGTTGTAGTTATTATTGATGTCATTGCTGGATAGGACAGAGAGAAATGGAGAGAGGAGGGGAAGACAGAGAGGGGGAGAGAAAGACAGACACCTGCAGACCTGCTTCACTGCCTGTGAAGTGACTCCCCTGCACTTGGGGAGCTGGGGGCTCAAACCTGGGTCTTTACACCGGTCCTTGTGCTTTGCGCCACGTGCGCTTAACCCACTGAGCTACCCCCTCCCCCTAACTCCCAGCTTTCCTATTCTCTATCCCTCTGGGAGCATGGACCCAGGGTCACTGTGGGATGCAGAAGGTGGAAGGTCTGGCTTCTGTCATTGCTTCCCCGCTGAACATGGGCGTTGACCGGTGGATCCAGACTCCCAGCCTGCCTCTCTCTTTCCCTAGTGGGGCAGGGCTCTGGGGAAGTGGAGCTCCAGGACACATTGGTGGGGTTGTCTGTCCAGGGAAGTCTGGTTGGCATTATGCTGGCATCCAGAACCTGGTGGCTGAAAAGAGAGTTAACATACAAAGCCAAACAAGTTGTTGACCAAAAGTTTTCTTTTCTTGCTTGCGATGCTTGTGTTCGGCTTAAAGAGATAGCCAGGCTTGCAGGGGCTTATGCTTAGTTCCACTTTGAGCTGATGTCAGTAAGCGAGAATCAAAGGTCTTGTAGTTTCCCTTTGCAGACCTATCTGTTCTTTCATCATTTGGTAAGAAGATGACTGTTCCCTCCACTGATCTCTACCTGCCTCCTTGCTGAGCTGACTTGGCCAGAGACAGGCGAGTTTACTTCTGTCCTCTCTGTTCTTGTCGCTCCATATATTCAGCCTCTGTGAGAACACCGGTCCTTGATAGCTTCAGAATGGTTTGTGTCAGATAAGCTAAGTCCTGTGGCTTTTCCTCTTTCCCATATCATCCTGCATTTTCTTGTACATTTTAGAATCATCCCAGGCATCTCTTTTTTTGAAGTTCTTAATTCTTTGAAAATTGTATGCCTTGCCATGGTATAACTCAGGGCCTCTCACACACAAGTAATTCATAAATTTATATCAGAAAAAGACCTTCTGTGACTCTGACAACTATGAATAGAACTGAAGTTAAATTTGAGCGCATGGATACATTGGAGGGGTTTGCATTTAAAGAAATCACAAAGAGGATGTGAGGGTGACCTGGCTGTGACCTTTGCCACCCCACTGGTCGCCAGGGTTGACGGGCTCATCTGGCTGACCAGGTGGGTGTCCCCTTCTGCCCTCACGACTCCACGTGCGTCCCAAGCGAAGCTGCAAGTTCGGTCAAAGAGGGCGGCCTTCCTGGAAGAGAGACAGACGGCCTTCGGATAGAAACAGAGGGTCTACGAGTAGCTGCTCTTCCCTGTCAGAACCTTCAGACAAGCTATTGGGGAACAGCAAAGAGCTTCCGGTCCATGGGCCTGGTCTGCTGTGCATAGACCGTCATTTCCTGAGGGTCCATACATTCAACTGGCAGAAGGATATAGCTCTCACTGAAGAGGCCTCACACGCATTTTATTAAACTGTCCGCCCTTATTTTATTTTTGATACAATTGTGAATGGCATTTGAAATTTTCAATGTACAGAGCTACTGGATGTGAATGAAGTTGGCATTTATGTATTGACTTTGCAATTTGTGACTTATTTAAATTTTTGTCTTCTTAGGATTTTCATTTATTTATTATTATTATTTTTTGACACCAGGGTTATTTCTGGGACTTGGTGTTGGCACTATGAATTCACTGCTGTTAGTGGTCATTCCCCCCCCTTTTTTTTTTTTTACTATTTTATTTGACAGGACAGAGAGGAATTGAGAAGGGAGGGGGAGAGTGAGAGAGAGAGAGAGATAGAGAGACACCTGCAGCCCCGCTATGCTGTTTGTGAAGTATTTCCCCTGCAGAGGGGAGAGTGGGCGCAAACTGGAGTCCTTGTACTTGGCGATGTGTGTGCCCAGCCCGGCTTATGAGGAATTTTGGCTTCTCTTTTAGTAGGTATGCGTGCTCCCTGACTCTCTCTCTGTCTCTCTCTCTCTCTGTCTCTCTCTCTCCATATATATACCTGCATGACTTTATTGGACTGGCTGAGACTCCTTGTACACGTTTAATGTAAGTAACGAGGGACAGATTTACTCTTCTCCCAATTCAGAGAGAAAGTTATGAGATCTTTCATCATTGAATTTGATAAGGGCAAAATAATTTAAACGACTATTATCTTTATTCATTTATTAGATAGGGACAGCCAGAAATTGAGAGGGACGGGGGAGATACAGAGGCAGTGAGACAGAGAGACACCTACAGCCCTGCTTCATCATTTGCAAAGCTTTCCCCCTGCAGGTGGGGGCCAGGGGGCTCAAACCTGGGTCCTTGCGGTGCACTGTGACATGTGCGCTCAACCAGGTACCCCACCACCTGGCCCTGAGCAGGATTTTCATAGACATAAGTATTGTCTTTCTACTGATATTTTAGTCTTTTCATTGACTATTGTCAAATCCATGAACCATTTTCTTAATATTTAGTGTGTTTTCATGTCTAAGAAATGTCTTCTCTGTCAAGCCGAGAAGACACTTGCACTGCTGTTTTCAGAAGGTCTGCTATTTCGCTTTTTACAGTGATGTGTACAAGTCAGCTGGAAACCCTTTTTCTCCCTGCACAGTGGGAGTTATGAGGTCAATGTTTACATTCTGCACATAGATACAGAAGCCATGCAGTGTTATTCATAGAATATATTAGCCTCTCACTTTCCCTTAGTGTCATTTCTGTCACAGAACCAGGAGCCATCAATACAGGAGTCTGTCTCTGCATCCTCTCTTCTGCTTCACTGATCTACCTGGCTCTACGGCGGCGATACTAGATTAAGTGAGGGAGTTCTGCTACTGCTGCTCTTGTCATGGCTAGGACTCCACCACGCCAGGACCAACAGTTTTTCAGATGGAAGAAGCAGGCCCAGAGGACAGAGCCCACAGCATGAGGCTTGCTCCAGGCGCTGGGGCCTGGCTCAGATCTGGGGCTAATGCCTGACAGAGAAGGGTACTACTGAGGCCAGCGAGCTTGCTGCCACCAGCCCAGCAGTTTTACCAAATGTCTGCAGAGTGTGTTCCTCTCCCATAGCGCCCACCTCCTGGACCCTTGTGTCTTTCTCAGGAGATATGAGAATCAGTTTGCCAGTACCCACCCAAAGAGAGTTCTGGGTTTTATTGACAAGATATTGCAGTTCGGTGAGATTGCACAGCCAAAGGCACAGTTCTCCAGTTGCATGTAGATGGGTATCTCTCAGTGATGCTTTGTAACTTCCAGCCGACAATGCTTGCATGTCTTAGGTTACTTATACCTCAGTGTTTCCTGACGTTATGCTAAGTGGGAGCTTAAAATCACGGCTCTGTGATAGTTCTAATGTGTTGAAGTCCATTTGACTTTTACTCGCAAATATTCAGTACAAAACAGCAGTTTTGTGGGACTCAAGCTGACATCGTGGTCTTGCTTAACCCACTATTAACAGTAACTGCTTATCAGATGCTAGCAGACACAGGGGCCTGCACCCAGGGGTGACCTGGAGCCTCAGACACAGCAGCCTGCACCCAGGGGTGACCTGGAGCCTCAGACACAGGGACCAGCATCCAAGGGTGACCTGGAGCCTCAGACACAGGGACCAGCACCCAAGGGTGACCTGGAGCCTCAGACACAGTGGCCTGCACCCAGGGGTGACCTGGAGCCTCAGACACAGGGACCAGCACCCAGGGGTGACCTGGAGCCTCAGATACAGGGACCAGCACGCAGGGGTGACCTGGAGCCTCAGGCACAGGGACCAGCACCCAAGGGTGACCTGGAGCCTCAGATACAGGGACCAGCACCCAGGGTGACCTGGAGCCTCAGGCACAGGGACCAGCACCCAAGGGTGACCTGGAGCCTCAGATACAGGGACCAGCACCCAGGGTGACCTGGAGCCTCAGGCACAGGGACCAGCACCCAAGGGTGACCTGGAGCCTCAGACACAGGGACCAGCACCCAGGGGTGACCTGGAGCCTCAGACACAGGGGCCTGTACCCAGGGGTGACCTGGAGCCTCAGGCACAGGGGCCAGTACCCAGGGGTGACCTGGAGCCTCAGGCACAGGGGCCTGTACCCAGGGGTGACCTGGAGCCTCAGACACAGGGACCAGCACCCAGGGGAGGATCTGGAGCCTCAGACACAGGGAGCAGCACCCAGGGGAGGATCTGGAGCCTCAGACACAGGGACCAGCACCCAGGGGTGACCTGGAGCCTCAGACACAGGGAGCAGCACCCAGGGGTGACCTGGAGCCTCAGACACAGGGACCAGCACCCAGGGGTGACCTGGAGCCTCAGACACAGGGACCAGCACCCAGGGGTGACCTGGAGCCTCAGACACAGGGACCAGCACCCAGGGGTGACCTGGAGCCTCAGGCACAGGGACCAGCACCCAGGGGTGACCTGGAGCCTCAGACACAGGGACCAGCACCCAGGGGTGACCTGAAGCCTCAGACACAGGGACCAGCACCCAGGGGTGACCTGGAGCCTCAGACACAGGGACCAGCACCCATGGTGATGTCTCAGCTCTGGCTTATGGTGGAGCTCGGGGTTGAACCTCAGACCTCAGAGCCTTAGGAATGGAAATGTTTGAACACCCCTGGTTTGAGCATGCCTGACCAGCTGATGTCTCTGCTCAGATTCTCTAGCTTCACAGCCTGCTCTCACCTCCCCTTCTGGAGAGGTCTGTTAGGGAACTTAAGTTTACTTATGTTTTAAAATAGCCCGTTCTGGCTTTAATTTTTCTCTCTTGTTCATCTGTTTTACATTTAAAATATTTGTCTTTATTTTATTTTTGCTTGATATTTTTTTTCTTTTTATTTTCTAACTCCCTAAGATGGGTAATTCAATTCTTGATTTTATGCCTGTTTATTTGCTTCCACAAATATTTCAGGGTATTAACTTTCCCCTCAGCATGGCTTTCCTTGCTTCCCCTGAAATGCTTGTGTTCTGCTTTTGTTTCTCTCAACACAACATTTTCTGCAATTTCAACTACAAGTGTTTCTTTGATCCCTGAGGGATTTAGAAGAATAGTGCGGGATCTCCAAATACTCGACACTTCGTGCTTCCACTTTCATCATTTGTTGCTAGGTGTTCTCTTTTCTGGTTGGGAGGCAGATTCCATCATCTCAACCCTGCCAATTATTTTCTTTGCCTCCAGGGTCACTGCTGGGCTCGGCGCCTGCACCAGGAATCCACCGCTCCTGGAGGCCATTTGTCCCTTTTTGTTGCCCTTGTTGTTGTAGCCTTGTTGTGGTTATTATTGTTGTTGTTGATGTCGTTCGTTCGTTGTTGGATAGGACAGAAAGAAATGGAGAGAGGAGGGGAAGACAGAGAGGGAGAGAAAGACAGACACCAGCAGACCTGCTTCACCGCCTGTGAAGGTAAACTTTGAGGAGAAGTTGCTTATGCTTTAGAACACGGCAATCACTCTGCCTCTAGTATCTGCACTTTCTGTATTTGGGGGGCTGTTAAATACTGAACCATTATTCTCTTTTCTCTGAATCTCTAGTTTCTTCTCCTTCTCCTCCTCCTCCTCCTCCTCCTTCTTCTCCTTTTCCTCCTCCTGCCCCTCCTCCTTCTTCTTTGTCTTCCTCTCTTTCTTCCTCTTTCTCAACTCCATTTCTTTCTTTCTCATGGAGTTTCTGCAACTCACCTGTCTTGATGCCTCCTGGCATGCTCTACCGGTGCTTTTTTCCTGTTTCTGAAGTAGGCTGGACATGTACCTGCCTTTGTTCCTTTATCCAGATCTGGCTCCTCACCCACTTCTCTGTGCTTCTCCCTCCAGAAATAGCTGTCTTCTTATCTTGTTTTCGCCTGTAAAGAGTTCCTCTCAAGGGTCAGGAGACAGCATGATGGTTGTGCAAATTGACTCTCTTGCCTAAGGCTCTGCAGTCCCAGGTTCAGTCCCCCATACCACCATCAGCCAGAACTGAGCAGGTTCTGGAAGGAAAGAAGTCTCTTCAATTTCTATGTGTGCTAGCCTGCATTCAGAGATGCAGTGGTTTCTACAGGAGGGCCTGTAGCTAGTTAAAGGGAAGTGCTATAGATAGCAGTCCCATACAGTTTGGAGAGGATATTCTTAGCTAGAATGGTGCTCTTCCATAAACACTAATTCCTGAAAATCAGCAGAGTCTTGGGAAACTCTCAAAGATATGACAGCCACCAATGAAATGATATACTGCTTGGCCTGTTCTCAGAGGCTCAATGTGCCAGAACAGTGCAGGTTTTTATACACATTTGGTACTTAAACAGAGAAACACAGCGTTTGAAAAAGTCTTGGTGCGACTGGGCACTGCCACACAGGTCAAACACACATAGTACTGAATGCACGGACCCATGCAAGGATCTGGGTTCAAGCTCCTACTCCCCACCTGCAGGGGGTCACTTCATGAGTGGTGACGCAGGGCTGCAGGTGTCTCTCAGTCTCTCTCTCTCTCCCTCTTTATCCGCCTCTCCTCTCTCAGTTTCTCTCTGTCCTATCCAATAATGGAAAAAAAATGGCTGCCAGGAGCAGTGGATTCATAGTGCTGGCACCAAGCCCCAGCAACAATCCTGGAGGGGAAAAAAGAAGAAAAAGGAGAGATTTGAACACGACTCTGGAGTGTCGGAGACTGAACTCTGGAGCTCAGAGTTGTGGGGCCAGAATCAGTTCGGAGGACGAGTGCATCTCAGGCAAGGGCCCACCATGGAAAGCACTAGGGCAGCTCCCTGGTTCGTGGGGTGGTGCTGTGTCATCTCCGTCTCTCCCCTTTGTCTTGCTTGCTAAGGAAATGGAGTAAAAAGTAATGAGGCTGGAGACGCCACTCCGGAGTATTGTGCCAGAGCTGAGTAGTTCTCTGGCAAATAAGATTAAAAGAAATATTCATAAAAAGAAAGAGAAGCCTGGTGGCTGTCACCTGGGCATCATCTGTGTCCATCAGCACACAGGGCTGGGCCAGGCATCCTGGTGTAACTGGCGTGGGCCCTGTCCCTGCGTGCTCCTGGGTGCGTGGGCCTGAGTCTGGGTGCGTGGGACAGTAACACAGGTGGGTGGGACTGGGTCCTTTTCTGCTGGGCATTTCTGAAATCTTTTTGTCTCTTTTATTTAAAAGAAACTTACTTTTTAAAATTAAAACATTTTAAGTTTATTTTGGGGGCTAGAGAGAGAGGTATTTGACAGTGCTGAGGACTGCACTCAGACCGTCTGGGGCTCTGTGCTCTGGTGCTGGGTGACCTGAGGTCCTGGCTCACCCCCCCAAGGCTCCTCAGCCCCAGGACCCCCAAACCTTCTCTCCTGGGGCTCTGAGGCCCCCTCCTCTTGATCGGAAGTGCAATGAACGTCAGTTGGCTGTGGCCATGGACAAGGCTCCAGAGGGTGGAGGGCCTGCTCTGGGCATCGTGGAGGCTTGCTGATGTGGGTGGGGAGGCCGTGGGACCCCTGGGAGTGTCCCCCATTGCAGCTGGAGGCAGGGCCCCATGGTGCTGAGTCTGGGTCTCCGGTGTGTCCACACCCATAGCCTCAGTTTTACCTTGTTGGGTGAACTCAGGACCCCGTTGCTGATCTGCCCAAGAGCCTCACCCAGTAGGACAGAGGGGTTTGGGGGCTCTCAGGTGTCCAGCAAGTCAAGGGCCAGGCACCAGGCCGCCCTTCCATCAATGGCTTTGCTCCGGCCCGAGTAACTCGGGGCTAGAGGTTACCCGAGGGAGGTCACATGGCTACTGGACATTTCCCACCTGGGGGGTGGGTGGTGTCGCTGCTGGTTGAACACACCTGTTGCAGGGCACAAAGACCCGAGTTGGAGCCCCCAGTCTCCACCCGCAGGGGGAAAGCCCCACGAGTGGTGAAGCAGGGCTGCAGGTATCTCTCTGTCTCTCTCCCTCCCTCCCCCCTCTTGATTTCTGGCCGTCTCTTTCAAATAAATAAAGATTTGAAAAATCAGTCATGGGGGGGGCCAGGCGATGGCTCACCCAGTTAAGGGCACATAGTAAGAAGCAAAAGGACCTGTGCAAGGTTCCCAGTTCGAGCCCCTGGTTCCCCACCTGTGGGTGGTGGTGGTGTGTGTGGGGGTCACTTTACAAGTGTGAAGCAGGTCTGCAGGTGTCTCTCTGTCTCTCCCCCTCTCTATCTTCCCCTCCCCTCTCAATTTCACTCCATCCTGTCCTATATATGGTAGGCAAAGAATGGCCGCCAGGAACAGTGGCTTTGTAGTGCCAGCACCGAGACCCAGCTACGACCCTGGAGGGAAAACATGAGCGCTGAACATTTCACACCTGGGGAACAGGGGAGCACTGAGCTGGCCAGGCCTGTTAGCACACCAGTGTGCATGCCTGCAAGCCCAGAGGCTTCCAGTTCAATTCCCGACAGCATCATGAAGAGCTGAGCAGGGCTCTAGCTGCTCTCTCCTCTCATTCTCTTCCCTAACAAGCAAACACATCAACCATTTTTTAAGTATAAAAAGTCAAACAAGGGCTGGGGAGACAGCATCATGGTTCCGCAACCATGCCTGCCTGAGGCTCTGAGGTCCCATGCTCAAGCCCCAGCACCACCATCAGCCAGAACTCAGCAGGGTCTTTCTGTATCTCTCTCATTAAAATGAAATATAATATTTTTAGTATATGTGCTGCCGAAGCGAGCACAGAAATATAATATTTTTAAAATAATAAAAAACAAAATGGGAAGCAGAAGTTGTTTGGGCCCCACAGAGTTCTGTGAAAAGTACCAACATTCGGGAGTCAGGTGGTAGCACAGCGGATTAAGTACAGGTGGCGCAAAGCACGAGGACCCCCATAAGGATCTGGTTCGAGCCCCCGGCTCCCCACCTGCAGGGGAGTCGCTTCACAGGCGGTGAAGCAGGTCTGCAGGTGTCTATCTTTCTCTCCCCCTCTCTGTCTTCCCCTCCTCTCTCCATTTCTCTCTGTCCTATCCAACAATAATGACAACAATAATAATAACTACAACAATAAAACAACAAGGGTAACAAAAGGGAATAAATAAATAAATATTTAAAAAATAAAGATAAATACTAACATTCATGAAGCACATGGCTGTGGGCCTTGGGCCAGCTGGATACACTCAACCTTCTCTCTGATAGCAGACTCCTTCAATGAGGATGACTTTTGGCTAGAAACCTCAGTTATGTATTAATTTCCATTATCATTATTATTGATATAATTATTTCCAGAGCCCTGCTGAGCTCTGGCTGATGGCAGTGCTGGGAATTAAACGTGGGACCTCAGAGCCTCAGGCAGGAGAGTCTCTTTGCAGAGCCCCTGTGCTGTCTCCCCGGCGTCTAATATCATTTCCTTTACTTTGTCATCTGTGAGGTGAGTCACTGCTCAGACCCTGAAGACCATCACTAGGCTTTCCTCCTCTGCACGTCTGCCTCAAACCTTTCACACTGTAGGCCCATGAGTGTGCGAGACACAGAGCAGCCCGTCTGGACCAACTTCCTGCTTAGTATTCAGAGACAGAGACAGAGGCTGTATCCCACGGCTCCACTCCACCATCCTCAGAGCGAGCGCCCATGTGGTGCCAAGGGCTCAATCCCAGGGCCTCTCTGTGATTAGGTGTGCACTCTATGCCCTGAGCTATCTTCCAGGACCAAGGGAGTGGTCCAGGGAGTTTTTCTCGGCACATTGTAACAGTTCCATGGCTGCATGCCTCTGAATACACAGCAGCACTTCCTGGTGCCACACGGGAGCCTTCCAGTGGTCCACTCAGGACTGGTCTCTGGAGGCCAGCACCTGTGGGTCCGGGCTCCGTCCACTGGCTGCTGGAAGCCAGCTTTCAAGGTCTCGGGCTGGAAGGAGTTAAGAGCTCAGCTGAAAAGCATTTGCTGAGGTCCTGGAGCTGGGTGCGGGGGAGCCGGGCTCCTGCCTGTCCCTCCTCACATGTCACCCACCCTCTCCTCCCCTGGTCGCTTTCATCCCAGCTGGGGTCCTCTCTCCTTCTTTGCTAATAATCGTCAGCTCACATGCGACCCCTTTGATGCACTGTCCCCTGTGGTCCAGCTGGGACTAATCTCTCTTGGCTTTGTATTTCGTATTTCACGACTTTATTGTATTTGCTTCCTCTTTCTTCTCTGGCACAGACTTATTACCATCTGTGCCCCCCGAGTTGGGTGGGAAGATTCTCGGGGAGGGAGCAAAGTCTCCTCGCCTCCTCTGGGCCCCCACTTGGCGGCTGGCACCATGTCTTTACAGGAACGGAGGGGCGGAAGGGGCTCTGCATGTCACCTGTGGGCCCTCCTTAACTTCCTGGCCAGGCTGAGCGGGAGTGGACAGCTTTGGGGAGGTGTGGCCCCAGGCTCCTTGCCTCGTCCTTTACAAATGCTGGGGTGATTTCAGGCACAGCCTTTGGGGCTGCACACAGCCCAGCCTCGGCCCTGCCTAGCTCGCCCATCTGCTGAGCAAATTGGCCGTGCCTGCCTCCCATTACTTCCCCAGACGCAGCGTCCGGAGCACCCAGGGGCCCGCCGTGAGTGACAGCCGTGTCGGGGATGACCTTGCAACACCGGCCAAGGTCCTTGGTCCCGGTGACGAGTCCCTTTGGCCTGACACCTTGAAAGAGAAGAAGTCCCTCATTTGTCCTCCTTCCTCCACCGGGGCAGCCTTGTCACTTCAGGCCGCTTCTCAGGAGGGTTCTGCTGGGGACACGGTGGCTGTGACGGGGACACTCATTAGGAGCTGGCTGCCACCGGCCCTTCCTGCTGGTGTCTGTGATCACAGCACATGTCAGCATTCTGATCCTCCTATCCACGACGGCAAGCACAGGCCGTGTAGACCCCAAGGGCCTGCCCCCCACCCCCCACGATGAGTGCTAGGTCTGCAAATTGCAGTAATGACCAGCTGGCCCGGCCGCCCACACCGGCCCTCTCTGCACCCTGCACTCTGGGCTGTCTGAGCGTCCCTCGGAAGCCGTGGAATTATTTGAATTTCTGCTGGACGTTTTCCTTTGCGATTGCTTTGACGTCTCCATTTCTAAATTTCTCCTCTTGTTAGGGCTCGATTGGAAAAGTGAATTTCTTGCGCGTCTTGCAGGCTGGAGGCCTGAGCAGGTGCGCTGTGAGTTTGAGAACATAGGCTCCACTTAGCTGCAGCTTCTGAGTGAGGATGCCTGGTGCTCTCTGGGACCCAAGGGGCTCCCCGCACCCCCAGGCAGACCTGAATGCTCTACTTTCTCCTGAATTCCATGGGAGACCAGGCTAGGTGGCAAGTCTGAGTGCCAGTGGCTTCTAGACTCCCCAGCCCCCCAAGACTGTGGGAGAAGGTGTGTGTGTCCTCACACCCATCTGCAGGCAGCCCCGGGGACAAGGAAAAGTGATTTGCCTCTGTCCTGGTCTTGGGCACCTGGATTCCAGTGACCAGCTGTAGCTGCCCCATTGCCTGGCGGGAGTTCCTCCCCAGGATTCAGCTTCTTTGCAGACTTGCTGAGGACCCCGTTTCCCAGGGTCCCGGGAAGCTCTGATGCTGTGGTCTCTCTCTGTCTGAGAAGGGCAGCCTGAGGGATGAAGGCCCCAAGTTGGCCACTGCACGGAGAGCTGTGCGTTAGGCAGCTCGACTGGGCTGCCCTCACCGTGTACTGTGTGGGGCCTGTGAGGTTTCTTCTGAAGATCAGTATCTTCAAGTATGTCCAGGTCAGTATCCAAATAAGTTCAGAGAAGTATATAATATTCTCTCTTTTTTTTATTGCCACCAGAGTTATTGCTGAGGCTCAGTGCCTACACTACGAATCCACCAATTCCAGCAACCATTTTTCCCTTTTGTTTTTCTAACTTTTTAATTAAAAGGACAGAGAAATCAAGAGAGGCGGGGAAGATAGAGACAGGGGAGAGAAAGGTAGACACCTGCAGACCTGCTTCACCGCCTGTGAAGTGACCTGCATGTGGGGAGCCGGGAGCCTGAGCCGAGGCCCTTGCGTTCACTAATGTCTGTGCTTACCTGGGTGAGCTACCGCCTGGCCTGGAGAAGTATCATATCTCTGCTTAGATATGATAGTTAACGTTTCTCCCTAAGTGCTGCTTCTAAACAAATTTTGCATTATCAAAATCGAACTCTTAATGGGGGAGAAAACTGAAATTAATTGGAGTTCATAGAAATCATTTTTTTTCTTGCAAGAAATTCAATAATATGAGAAGTGGGAAGGTAGGGATACAGAAGCCTAATGGGTGTGGAACTATACAGTGTAATCTTATAAGCTTGTAACTTGTTATTAATCACAAATAAAAATAAATAAAATTAAAAGGAATAGTATTCATATGGCCAAAAATGTTTTGTGAATTATTATTTCTCTAACAAAATGATGAAGAAATTAAGCCAACAAAACAGACAAGAACGTCAGTGATAAAATACTCACTCGCTGCCATGGGTAATTTCACCTGACTTGGGCAAAAGTTCCCTTAGTGGTTTTCAGTATTAACATTTGTTTCCCGAGGTCTTCAATTTCCCTCAGGCAACTTACAAAGATTATTTGCATCTAATACTGTCAGTTTTTCTTAAATTTCTTAAATTTAAGTTTTTCTTAAATTCTCCCAAGGTCACAGATATGGGTTCCTTATTGTTTATAGATATATATTTGACCTTTTTAAAAAAATTATTTATTTATTTATTCCCTTTTATTGCCCTTGTTTTATTATTATTATTGTTGTTGTCATTGTTGGATAGGACAGAGAGAAATGGAGAGAGGAGGGGAAGACAGAGAGGGGGAGAGAAAGACAGACACCTGCAGACCTGCTTCACCGCCTGTGAAGCGACTCCCCTGCAGGTGGGGAGCCGGGGGCTCGAACTGGAATCCTTACTCCAGTCCTTGTGCTTTGCGCCACCTGCGCTTAACCCCGCTGCGCTACCGCCTGACTCCCCTATTTGTCCTTTTTTTTTCCCCCTCTGGTCCTGCCTTCTCTTCCATTCTAAGTCACACCTTCACCCGTTACTTAATCCAAATGTCCTCTCTCTTTTTCCCCCTTTTCTATCAGGGTCCTGATGGAATTGGGGTTCGGAGCCCTCTGGTCATCTACCCCTAACAGTTCTCCTCCTCTGGGAGTCTGGACCCCAATTCTTTATGGGGAGCAGGAGGTGGGAGTTCAGTAACAATAGCAATAACAATATCAGTTACAGCAATAAAAGCAGCAACAATGATACTGTCTCTATAAAGTGGATGAGTGTATGTGTGTGAATAGTGAGACTAGACAGCAAGTTTCCATGCTATGGTATGTTTCCCTCTCTTCCTCTGTCTCTTTGAAAACATTGCTCTGCAGAAGTGAAGCGAAAGTCAGACAGTGAAAGCCAAGCACCAAGCACGTTTAATGTGCCCTCTGTCCCGTAGACACTTTTCCTGCGGTGCTGGGTAAGGGGCCCAGACAGCATGCATGGCACTGCCTGCACCGAGCTGCCTCCCTGGCCCAATAATTTCTTTTCTTGTAAAGACTTGCTGATTTGTGAGAGGGGGGGGGGGGAGAGAGAGAGAGGGAGAGGGGGTGAAGGAGAGAGGAGGAAGAGAGAGGCAGTGAGAGAGGAGGGGGAGAGAGAGGGAGGGAGAGGGAATCGAAAGGGTGGGAGGGAGGGAGAAATGGAGAGAAGGGGGGAAAGGGACAGGGAGGGAGAGAGAAAAGAAGGGGGGCGGGAGGAAGAGGGGGAATGGCTTCATTCGGATCTACTGAGTCAGGTTCAGAATGGAACCCTGCTCACAAGGGCTGCCCCCCTTTGCCTTCACGGGCTCTGCCCACCTCCATCCTTCCTTCCGTGAGACCCCACATGGTAGAGGGTCACACCTAGCACCTTGCACTTGGGAGGCAAGAAGCCCACCACTGAGCCCCTAGGGGTCTTCCTTTATTCTCTTTTTTGTGGTTGGGGCCTTGACACCCACGATTTCACCTCCCTGAATCACTTTTATGTTATTATTCCGAATGAGAGAGTGAGAGGAGACATACCAGAGCTTACCTAGGGCCTGGTGCCTGCCATATGGTACTGGGCTTTGACCTGGGGCTTGTGCCCGTGAAGGCCTGTACCCGTGTAGACATGTGCCTGTGTACACGTGTGCCCAACACCCTGGGCCTCCCCGAGCCCAGCCTGTCTTAAGTGTGTTTTGCTGCCTTCAAACACACAGAGCTGTGCATTGTAGTCATTAATAACACTGGTTTTTGGCACATCAATTATATTTCAGAAAAGCAATTAAAAACGGAAGCCCAGCCCAGCTCCTCACTCTGGCTCCTGTCCCTCCCTGGCTCTGCCAGCGGCCCTCATATGACAGCCACGTGCCACCCCTGCCTGCAGCAGGAGGAAGGTGCTGAGGCCCTGGGAGAGAGAGAGGCGTCCGGGCCGGAGCTGGACCTGTGCCATGGCACCATCGCGGGAGGGGGCTGCCTGGGCTTCCAGGCCAGGGAACAGGGGACAGGAGACCCAGGACAGGGCACACAGGACACAGGACACAGAGAGAGGCCCTGCGTGGTCCCTGGCTCTCTGCCAAGAGTTAACGCTGGCAGGGGTGCCCGGGACACGCTCCGGAGCTGGGAACACTCAGCACGGAAATCTTCCACACAACAAATAATGCTTGAAATCGGACCTGGGACACCACGTCCAGTTTTTTGGCTCAACAAACAAGCCCGGGATTGTGCTGAGTTTTCTGCTCTGGCTCTCATTCCCAAAGTTCTGCCTCAACCCCTTGGAGACTTGCTGCGAAAGATTTATTTGTGTGCTTACTGGCTAGGATGCCAAACCCTCTGCTTCATGGGCTCCGGATTCTTCTAAATTAGAGGGGGGCCCGGGAGGGAGGGGGGCCTGGCCTGGGGACCCGGGGAAGAGGTTGGAGGGAGGGAGGGCGTAAAGAAAGGAAGGAGGGAGGGTGACAAGGGCAGCCAGGGTTCTTCCTGATGAACCAGGAACACATCTTCCTGCTCACAGTGTCTCTGTCTGTCCCCATCCACACGGAGAAGTCTGGTGGCTTTAGGAGGTGGGGAGGGGCCACACCTTTAACTGATTTCACACTGAGTCCCACCAGTGGATTACAAGCGGCCCACCCACAGACAGACAGCGAGATGACAGTCAGAGAGCTGATCACCTGGGACACTCAGCTCAGCCTGGGTGCCAGAGACCCACCCAGCAGCCTGGAGCAGGGGTGAGAGGCACTCAGACACAGGTAAACACCCTGCACAGCACTCATGCTCCTCTCTTTCCGGCCCTCATTTAAAAAATTTTTTATGATGAAATTCTCTACAGGTATACTCTACGGTAAGACATCACTACATCCTGCCCACTGCAGACCCTAGGCCTGCTCAGCCTGGGGTCCAAGTCAGCACACAGTGCCCAGACTGCCTTTTGGAGTCAGAGATGGTTGCTTATTTTTATATTTATTTATTTATTTATTTATTTATTTATTTGCCTCCAGGGTTCTCACTGGGGATCAGTGCCACCACTACAAATCCACTGCTCCTGGAGGCCATTATTTTTCTCCGATTTTAATGGATAGGATGGAGAGAAATTGAGAGAGGAGGGAGACAGAGAGAAGGAGAAAGAGAAATACCCACAGACCTGCTTCACCTTTTGTGAAGCGACGCCCCTGCAGGTGGGGAGGCGGGGGGCTCGAACCCGGATCCTTTGGCAGGTCCTTGTGTGTCAGTCAATGTTCAGAGTTCCGTAGGCCGGGCTAGCTTCGCGGCGGGAGAGATGACCAGGGACACGGCTGAGCGGAGGAGCAGTACTTCTTTATTCACGAGCGAACGGTTCAAGAAACTAATCCAACCTAATCACCACACAATTCTGTCCTGCTTCTCTCTCCTCTGGCCGAAGAGTCCGGAACCCAGGAAGTACATAGGGTAGGGGGCGGGGAGAAGGAAGAAGTGTGAAAAGGCGAGGACTCAACCACAATCTCGCGGAGGTGGGGGGAGTGAGACCAAACCAATGTGACAGAATGACCATGTAAACACACCACAGCGTCAAGCACTGTAACAGAAGGGCTCCCAGAGCAGAACTAGAAGCTTACCAACACTTGTGCTTTGTACCATGTGCGTGAAACCAGCTGCACCACCGCCTGGCTCCCAAGAATCTCCTTAGTTCACAGGCTGAGGGCACAGAATTCCCAGAAAGTGGAGCCTGGAGCCTGGAGCCTGTGGTCTTGGGGGTGACGGCAGGCCTTTCTTTCACCCCTGGTGCCACATCCTTTGATCAGCGGCTCAGACGTGGCGTCTTGGGGTGGACAGGTGTGGCCGGCACGGGCGAGAGCTGGAGGATTTCTCTGGTGTCCCTTCCCCGGGCCCCTCCCTGCCGTCACCACTCTCTCGTGAACCTGGGTGACAGGCTCTCGTGTCGTTTCTGTTCTCTGGCTTCAGCTTCACCTCTGTGCAGGTGACACCCGTGTCCTGTGCCCCCTGGCTCTGGTCCTGGAGGAGTGGCAGGCAGGCTGGCTTCCCTTCACTGTCACACCCTCATAGCCCGTCACCAGCCCGCTATGGCTCTCCGGGCACCTGCCTTGGATCTGGCAGTGCTAAGCCCCTCCGTGTGGAAGGGACTCTGGTCTCCTTCCCTTCCTGTTACCGCCACCGGCCCGGGTGAAGGCTCAACCTCCCGGCAGGTAAGGTGACTCTGAAGATGTCATGGTGGCTTCCCTGCTCAAGCTTCCTCTCCAGAAACACTCTGACTGGCTGCAGGGAGAGAGGAGAGGCCCAGCCTGAACATGCGGGCGCTCACAGGCCGGCTCCCTCTCTGTGGCACCTGGCGCCCCCTGCCCCCAGCCTGTGCCTTCCAGGTGAGGGCAGCCCCGGCCTGGCACCGTGCCCCTGTCCCCATGGCTGCCTCCCTGAAGCTCGGGGAGCTTCCTGCCCCTTCACTCTGATGGACGGCCCGGGCTCAGGGGTCATCAGGGTCCCCAGGGACGGTCCCCAGCTCAGGGTCATCTGCTTGGCTTCTTCTTTGTGCGTTTTTAGATGGAGGTTGAGGCGTGGGGTGGGGAGGGGAAGATAAGGAGAGATAGAGAGGAGGAGAGAGAGACAAAGGGAGAGAGGGGAGAGAGAGAGAGAGACAAAGGGAGAGAGGGGAGAGAGAGATATAAAGGGAGAGAGAGGGGAGGGAGGGAGAGAGGGGAGAGAGAGATATAAAGGGAGAGGGGAGGGAGGGAGAGAGGGGAGAGAGAGAGATATAAAGGGAGAGAGAGGGGAGGGAGGGAGAGAGGGGGGAGAGAGAGATATAAAGGGAGAGAGAGGGGAGGGAGGGAGAGAGGGGGGAGAGAGAGATATAAAGGGAGAGAGAGGGGAGGGAGGGAGAGAGGGGAGAGAGAGAGATATAAAGGGAGAGAGAGGGGAGGGAGGGAGAGAGGAGAGAGAGAGATATAAAGGGAGAGAGAGGGGAGGGAGGGGAGAGAGAGATATAAAGGGAGAGAGAGGGGAGGGAGGGAGAGAGGGGAGAGAGAGAGATATAAAGGGAGAGAGAGGGGAGGGAGGGAGAGAGGGGGGAGAGAGAGATATAAAGGGAGAGAGAGGGGAGGGAGGGAGAGAGGGGAGAGAGAGATATAAAGGGAGAGAGAGGGGAGGTTGGGAGAGAGGGGAGAGAGAGATATAAAGGGAGAGAGAGGGGAGGGAGGGAGAGAGGGGAGAGAGAGAGATATAAAGGGAGAGAGAGGGGAGGTTGGGAGAGAGGGGAGAGAGAGATATAAAGGGAGAGAGAAGGGAGGGAGGGAGAGAGGGGAGAGAGATATATAAAGGGAGAGAGAGGGGAGGGAGGGAGAGAGGGGAGAGAGAGAGATATAAAGGGAGAGAGAGGGGAGGGAGGGAGAGAGGGGAGAGAGATATATAAAGGGAGAGAGAGGGGAGGGAGGGAGAGAGGGGAGAGAGAGAGATATAAAGGGAGAGAGAGGGGAGGGAGGGAGAGAGGGGAGAGAGAGAGATATAAAGGGAGAGAGAGGGGAGGTTGGGAGAGAGGGGAGAGAGAGAGATGGAGAGAAAACAGCACCCAAGCTCCCTTCAGAGCAGTGGGGGCCGGGCTCCAGCCTGGGTCCCACATCAGACATAGCAGTGCTCACTCTCCAGGTGAGCCACTCCAGGGCCCAACTCTCCTTCCACAGAATAATTGAAGCAACTTCTCTGGCCTTCAGCATCATTCCTGCTCACTGCCATGTTTACTCACACACACACTCACACACTCACACACACTTAAACACACACTCAAAACACACACACATACTCATACACACAAATACTCAACAGACACACACACTCACACACACACTTAGACACACACTCAAAACACACACACTCACACACACACTCACTCACACACTCAAAACACACACACTCACACACACACTCACACACACACTCACTCACACACACACTCAAAACACATGCACGCTCACACACACACACACTCACACACACACCTAGACACACACTCAAAATACACACACTCACACACACACTCACACACACACACACACTCACTCACACACTCACTCACACACTCACTCACACACACTCACACACACTCACACACACTCACACACTCACTCACACACACTCACTCACACACACTCACACACACTCACACACTCACTCACACACAGTCACACACACTCACACTCACACACACATACACTCACACTCACACACACACACAGTCACACATACACTCATACACTCACACACACACACTCACACACACACAGTCACACACTCACACACTCACTCACACAGTCACACACACTCACACACACACACACACACACACACTCTCTCTCTCACACACCCCAGTTGAGACCAGGGCACTGCTCAGTCCTGGTACATGAGGTGCCCTGGGCTGAACCTGGGGCCTCACGCAGGAGGGAGGCAGAGCCTGGACTCGGAGCTGTATCCCTGGGCCTGTGTAGAAAGTCCTTGGAAAGTGAGTGTGAGGGTTTATGTGTTTGCTTGTTTTACCAGAGCACTGCTCACTCTGGTTTATGGTGACACAGGGCATTGAACCTGGAACTTTGGAGTCCCAGGCATGGGAGGTTTTGTTTTTTTTTCCGTAATCATTATGCTGTCTACCTCCCTGCCCATGTGAGTCTTAATTATGACGCCACAATCCTGCCTGAAGCCTAGAAGTAGGTTGTGAGTGAGGAGACAACACAGCGGAACTTGCCTGCGGCCCTAGGGCCCTTCCCCAGCACCACATAATGTAGAGCTGGGCCCGTCTCTCTCTCTCTGAATGAACCGATCTTTAAGAAAGCATTTCCCTGGCTTCTTCCAGACTAGCTGTTGTGCTTGGCCCAGTGAAACACGTGCCGTGATTTCTGTGAAAGCCAAGGTCCCTTGCACAGAGGGGTGTGCAGATGTCACAGAGCACACTTGTCGTTCTTGACGGGTCTGTTACACGTCCTCATGCAAAGTTCCAGAAAACAGGCTTGTTTCAAAACACGTTTGGACTTTCCTACTTAGCCCCTTTCGCTGCAGATAGCCTTCGGTCTCCCTCCCTGTACCCGAGAGTGCCCCACCCTCTGCTGGGACGGCAAGTGCCTGGTGAGCTCACAGCCACAGACACAGAGGAGGGTCTCAGTTATCAGTGCTGAAGTTTTCTGACATGAGGTAACCAACTCAGCGAGGACAGAGTGAGTAATAACTGGGAGGCATTCAATGAGCATGGGCTCATCTTGGCTAGCTGGGGAAGTGGAGATGTCTCTCTCTCTCTCTCTCTCTCTCTCATTCTTCTCCCTTCTGGAAAAGAAGAGTCTTGCCAAAAATCATGATTTGTGTGAGCACCTCTCTGTAATCGTGGTCCTGCTGTGTGTTGATGGGAGTCTGGGAAGTGGCCAGCTGCTTTTGGCTGTCTGTGTGTCACTGCGTGGCTCTCAGAACCTTCGCCGTGGACTGCCTCGCATGGGGGAAATACAGTCGGGAAACACTTTTTCTTTTTTTCCCTTGGTTGAAAAAGTGGAAGTTCGCCGTTTGTTGACTGCTCAGAGTTGATGAGGCATTTCATTACCCAGCCGCTAACACACTCCAGAATAGGAGTCAGTGAGGAGAGAACGACCCTTGAAATACAAATACGTGAATAATTTACACTTTCTCTTTTTAAATATTTATTTATTCATTCCCTTTTGTTGCCCTTGTTGTTTTATTGTTGGAGTTATTCTTATTGTCGTCGTTGTTGGATAGGACAGAGAGAAATGGAGAGAGGAGGGGAAGACAGAGAGGGGGAGAGAAAGACAGACACCTGCAGACCTGCTTCACCGCCTGTGAAGCGACTCCCCTGCAGGTGGGGAGCCGGGGGCTCGAACCGGGATCTTTATGCCGGTCCTTGCGCTTTGCGCCACCTGAGCTTAACCCACTGCACTACCGCCCGACTCCCTAATATACACTTTCAACTGGTGTCAGATAAAAGGTCTAGAAGGGGCTCTGACAATAAATATTCATTTCTCATTTCCAGCAAATCAACTTTATCTCTTTTTAAAAGCCTTTTCATTTGAATGTTTATATATATATAATTTTCCCCCCTGGAAGATAATGGCCGAATCTGACGCGGGGGCATTTGGGGATCAGAGTCCCTCTGATCAATACCGCTATGAAGAGTCCTTATGAAAATCGGAATTTGAAATAATGACAGTGTGGTGAACGACTGTCTCTGGAGCCTGTGCCCTGTCCCCTTCACGGCGCCCTCCATGGCGGGAGCTGGCCGGCAGGGTCTGGGGAGCGGAGGCCCATCTTGGTGGCAGGGGCTGGCCAGTGTCCGCGTGGGCTAGAGTGGTTCCGGATAAAGCCTGTGGGGCCAGGCTCCCAGCCGAGGTCCAGTGGCTGGCGCAGCTGGCACTTCTCAGGCTGGTCTGGCCTTCGCTGCATCTGGCGGGCAGTGGGCATCTCGGCCCCTACGGCCACCCCATCCAGGCTGGCCTTCCTGGCTGACCCTCTGTAAGCACTCTAGGGCCTATGTCCTGGTGTTTTTTTTTTTTCCACGCTTTTTGTATTGATTCATGACATCATGTCTGTCATGGCCAGACCTTCTTCACCACTCTGGAGAGAAAGAAGGAGACAGAGAGACGGAGGGAGAGAGGGAGAGACATCACTGCACACCTCCAGTGTGGTGGGGGAGGGGTGATCTTTGACCTGAGCTGACACTCTCTTCATGGGAGCTAGTCTACTGGCCTGGCGTTCCTACACCGATTGACTGCCTCCAAGAGATAGAAGCTTGGCACCTGCAGTGCTTGGAACTGAACTCAGGACCTCAAGCCTGGCTTCCCCATGTCTATCTGCCTCCCCCTTTCTCAGACCCAAATTTGTATTTTCAGCCAGAGTATTACTCAGCTTTGGCTACTGGGATGCTGGGATCTCTCTCTCTCTCTCTCTCTCTCTCTCTCCCTCCTTTTTAGGTTTTACTTATTTATTAATGTGAAAGATAGGAGGAAAGACATACAGAACCAGGCGCAGCCCTGGTCCACGTGCTGCCGGGAATGGGGGGCTGAAGTGGGGACCTCATGTTGAGAGTGCAGTGCTTTAGGCATCGTGCCACCCCCCCCCGCACTAAGAATGCTGGGATTTCTGTGCCAGTTCTGTATGCTTACTGCCACACTGTCTCTAATGCCTCTTTCCTTTCTGAAAATTGACTTTGTTGAGATGATCTACATCCATGGTCTTTTTATGTGCTAGCTGCCCTGTGGTGGGTATAAAGAGCCCAGAACATCACCAGCATCTCACTTCTCAATGTCTCCAGCACCCAGCACAGGCCTGGCCCTCACCGGGATCCCACCACCATCTCCGCCCGCTCAGGGTCCACACCCTGGGGGTGGGGGGAAGCTAATCATACCCACAGGATACAGTCCGGTGTCCGGAGTTTGTGCTGGAATCCACCTCACGCCTTACTTGTTGCCTGCGCTGTAATCTCTGAAATAAGGCTTCCCTCGGCTAAGCTACAGCTGCCATTTGCAGTGAAATGAATGGGGTAAGCTTTGGCTCCCCGCACCGACCTTGCTCCAGGAACATACAGGCTTCTGCTTCATTGTGTTTAATTGGACAAACACAGGCTTTCTGTGGATGTTTCCATGAATAGATTCCCAGTTACTGCCGTACTTAGGTGCCACTTGTTAAAATAGTGGGACACAGTTACAAAATATCACAGCTTTCAGCTCAGCTGTAATCTTGCTTTTAAATTGTGAATTATATTAGGTATGGTTTACTTTGTATTACTTCTCTGAAATGTTATCATTTGAAAAACTAAAGACTTATTGCTATTGTTATTATTATTGCCTCCAGGGTGATCACTGGGGCTCGGTGCCAGCATTACGAATCCACTGCTCCTGGAGGCCACTTTTTCCCCATTTTATTGGACAGGACAGAGAGAAATTGAAAGAGGAGGGGGAGATAGAGAGAGGGAAAGAAAGAGAGACACCTGCAGACCTGCTTCAGCACTCATCAAGTATCTCTCCTGCAGGTGGGGAGCGGGGGCTCAAACCAGGTTCCTTGTGATGGTGCTTGCACTTAGTACTATGGGTGCTTAGCCTGGTACACCAAGGCCCAGCCTCCATTTTATCCTTTTTCCTTTTGACTGTTGCTGGAGCGTCACTGCTGTGAACTGACTTTCTTTTTAAAAAATTTTTTTTTCTTTATATTTATTTATTCCCTTTTGTTGCCCTTGTTGTTTTATTGTTGTAGTTATTATTGTTGTTATTGACGTCGTTGTTGGATAGGACAGAGAGAAATGGAGAGAGGAGGGGAAGACAGAGAGGGGGAGAGAAAGACAGACACCTGCAGACCTGCTTCACTGCCTGTAAGGCGACTCCCCTGCAGGTGGGGAGCCGGGGGCTCAAACCCAGATCCTTACGCTGGTCCTTGCGCTTTGCACCACATGCTCTTAACCCGCTGCGCTAATGTCCGACTCCCGCGAACAGACTTTCTCAACTGGAGACGCAGATGTTGTTGGAGAAAGACGGCAGCATCGACTCTTCCTCCAGTGCAGGCGGGCGTGGTGAGGAAGGCGCCCTTGAGCCTTGAGTGGTGCGTAAGGCAAAGCAGACTCACTATCCAGGTGAGCTATTTTGCTGGTCAGGAAGTAAATCCCCTTCCCAGTCTCCTCTGTTTTTCTCCCAGCAAGGTACTGAGCACACAGCACTTCCTTTCACTGGAGTGTTTATAAGCACTCAAGTCAAACCACTGTGCTTAACTTTAAACATGGGTCTTGGTGTTGTGTGTGAGAGAGATTATGGATGTTAGCAGATGCAGAACTCACCTGAGGGTTTAGTTTTTACAGCTAAAGGTGTGAACCTGAACCTCCCCACGTGGTCAGTGAGAGTTCCTGAGGGTCTGGAGGCCCTGGGGACATGGTGGATTTGTGCTCAAGAGCCAACATGCTTGGGCTGACTCCAGGGTCAGAGGCAGCCATGGCGCCCAGCACTGACAGTGGCTGCCAGCTGCTAGTCCAGGTCTCTGGGCCTCTGGGGTCATGGGGCATGGGGTTTCCTGCTGGAAGGACACCCATTCTGATGCCGCAGAGCTGGGGCCCACTGCTGCTCTGTGCTCTCCTGTCCCACCCCTTCCCTGTCCCCTTCTCCTCCACAAACACCAGTTTCCTCCTTCACTCTTCTCCTGGCCATCCACTCTTCCCAGAGTCCCCCCTATGTGACAGACCACCTCCACCCCTGCTCTAGCCCCACAAACGTCACCAGGGCAGCAGAAATTGAAGGTGTGTTGGGGGGGGGAGACAGTGATGGAGATAGGCGGGTAGGTAGGTAGGTAGGTAGGTAGGTAGATAGATGATAGATGATAGATAGACAGATAGACAGATAGACAGATAGACAGACAGACAGATAATGCCCTCTTCCTCCTCTTCCTGGGGTTTCTTCTCTCTAAGTAGATGGTGATCGCTCTGCTGGCCCAAACCAAGTTTCCAATCTTTGAATCTAGCAACTGTTACAATTAGAACTATCCAGAAAATCCACAGAGTGGATTTTCCAAAAAGTTTTTTTGTCCTCAAATATGCAAACTTCTGTTCCTACTCCAATACCAGATTACAAACAGATACAATTGCTCAGAACATCTCCAAAGGGGCCGTTTACAAGATCCCACTTAAAGAGCAATGTGCTAGTACAAAGAATTATGTCACTTTCAGAGACATTTCAGACCAGTGGATCAGATTCTCACATACTTCTGATTAAACTCTACTGAATGAATCAAATGTGATTTATCTGAAGATGATAAACACGAAGGGTGCATTTTTAACAAAGATTCTCTGACTTAAAAATGCATCTCTAAAATCACACCCTCTAATTTCCCCATTGATATTTCTTTTTAATCATCTCCTTCCAGCACTAAAAATCATTTCATCTTGTCCAGCCAGGGAAGCATAGGAGAGCTTGGATCCTAAGTCAACACATGAGTCAAACTCAGCAGTGATCTCACACCTGTACCAGCACGTACAGAGGCAGGCTCTGTGAGTGGGGTGTGGGAGGTCGGGGCTTGAGGTCTGCAGCAGGAAGGGGAGCCCCGAGGCCCTGGTGACAAAGCCCATTGTCACAGCACAGGCATGCAGCACAGGAGGGAATCTGGAGGTCACCCTGGAGACAGAGAGGGCTGAGCAGAAGCTGTGCTCATGCTTGGAGCCACTGTAGCCAGAGCACAGCCCGGAAGCCACCTGGTCCCTGGTCTCTGGCGCCGTGCAGAGGACGCCTGCCCTCCGAGAACAGGCAGCACTGGCTCAGTTAAGCAGCTGGGACCTACAAAAGCTCACAGAGATGTGGTAGGACTCTAGAGAAGGGCTCCACATGCCAACTTCATGTGTGCTCACACATCACGGTCACGCTTCCTTTGCACAGTCTCGGAGAAATGTCAGCTCTGCGTTCAGAATTAGCTGAACCCAGCACAGCTTCCTTGGAACTCTGTCAGCAGAGCATTTGGCCTCCAGGGGTGACCTGTAAGAAACATTGTGAGGAGAAGGAGGGACACAGAAGCCACAGATAATATCCCCTTGGCGTCCACCAAGAGGAAGGTATTGCGTGAAGCTGATAAGCCAGGGGGCCAGGTGGTGGTGTACCTGGTTAAACGCTCAAAGTACAAAGCACCAGGTCCTGGGTTTGAGCCACTGGCTCCCCATCTACAGGGCAGACAATTCACAAGATGTGAAGCAGGTCTGCAGGTGTCTCTCTGTCTCCCCCTCCCCTCTCAATTTCTCTCTGTCCTATCCAATAAAAATGAAAAAAAAATGTCTGCCAGGACCAGTGGATTCATAGTGCTAGCACTGAACCCCAGCGATAACCTTGGAGGTAAAAAAAAAAGGGGGGGAGGGGGCACTGGATGGTGACACACTCAGTTAAGCGCACACAGTATTATGCCTCAGGGCCCATGCAATGACACGGGTTCAAGCCCCCGCTTTCCATCTGCAGCTGTGAAGCAGGCCTGCAGGTATCTGTCTTTCTCTCGCTCTCTCTCTCTCTCTCTCTCTCTCTCTCTCCCCTTCGCCTTTCAATTTCTCTCTGTCCTATCCAGTAAATGAGAAAAGATGTAATTAAAGGAAAAAATAGCCACCAGGAGCAGTGTATTTGTAGTGCCAGCACCGAGCATGTGTATGCAAAGAGAAAAGAAAAGAAAAGAAAAAAATAGCAGATAAGGTTGATATGCCAGGCAGCCCAGCCACACAAGCCAGGAGTACTGAGCTTAACACTAACAGGGTGTCTACTAATTAGGAGGCGGGACAAAGGCAGGGAAGGCCGGAGTCACTCGTGACAGGTTAGTGTCTGTCTTCATCACAGAGACCCATCCTTCACCTGAATTCTGGGAGGAATCTAGCCATACAGACAATCTGATTTTCCCCACCTCCCCCGGGGAGTGAGGGCTATACATCATCTCTAGTGCTTAGAGAGAGGAGCCTCCTCGTGGTGAGCTTAATGGAGTCAAAACACAGGTTTCTACTCAAAGGCTAACGCTGAAAGTTACTTGGAGCTGCAACGTGAATTCAATTAACAAAGAAAACAAAGAGAAATAGGAATTGACTGCAGACAAAGCCGCCCTGAGCTCCAGCCTCTCCCCACGTTCAGACGCCGAGTGGCCGGCTAGCAGCTCAAACTCTGTCCCCGGAGCTCAGCAGACGACACGCTCACGGCACTGTGGACTGAAACCTCACGGGGCTCCATCTGCAGTGTTTTCTGACAACACACCCCAAATTTCTGGTTTTGTCAGGAACCCAAGAAATAGCAAATTATCCTCAGCTGAGTTCTGGGGAAAGAACAAAACATTTTAGAAAGTATAGAATACTGTCTTTGTGATTTTGACATGTGAAACGTCTTCCTAACAAAGACTGTAGAGAAAAATGAACCAACGGTTGACTTCAAAAATGAAGTCTTTCAAAGCTCTAAGACACCTCTTACGGCATAATTAGCCCGGTACTCCTAAGATGCAACTTGATTCATTGCTACATTGAGAACAACTGATTGACTTAAAGAAAGTGGAGACTGGAGATCAGGCAGTAGAGTACCTGGTTAAATGCTCATAGTAGGAAGCACAAGGACGAGAGATCGAGCCCCGCTGTCCACCCACAGGGGGAAGCTTCATAAGCAGTGAAGCAGGTCTGCAGGTGTCTCTCTTTCTCTCTCCCTCTCTGTCTCCCTCCTCTCTCAATTTCTCTCTGTCCTATCAATGAAATGGAAATAATGGCTACCAGAAGCAGTAGATTCGTAGTGTTGGCACCAAGCCCCAAAGATAACCCTGGAGGTTAAAAATAATAATCATAAAAAGAATTGGAGGGTCTCCATTTTGTAGATAGCTAGTAGGCATATTTTAGTTATATGCCAAAGGGCCTGTGGCTAGACTAGTTTCTTTTTCTTTCCCTGAGCCTGAAATCTGATATGCAGGTGGATCCAAGTTATTGTTTTGGGAGATGATGTCATGGCTGGAAAAAGGGCCAGAAAGCTGGATCAGGGAAGAGAGTAGCTCCTAAATATGGGAAAGGTGTACAAATATTGTTGGCTATAAACCCCATCTATCTGATTTGATCTGGGGCCCATATTCAGCTTAGGAGCCTGTGTGACCTCTGCATCCCTGTAGATCTGAGCTCACATTCAGTGGTCATGAGTAGGAACATTCCAAGCTGCCCCAATATCAGGACCCATCTTCCTAAGGTGGAAGACAGAGTATGCTGTCCAGCCTCCTTTCGGAGGATGGAACATTCTCTACTGTTGTTGATCCAAGTTGAGGGCAAGGTCCCCCCAAGCCTTCATCTGTACTATTCCAGCCTTTAGGTTCATGATTATCCAACAATTTGTTTGGCTTTATATGTTAATTCTCTTTTCAGCCACCAGGTTACAAATGCTAGCATGATGCCGACCAGACTTCCCTAGACAGACGACCCCACCAATGTGTCCTGGAGCTCTGCTTCTCCAGACACCCACCCTACTAGGGAAAGAGAGGCAGGCTGGGAGTATGGATCCACCTGTCAATGCCCGTGTTCAGCGGGGAAGCAATTACAGAAGCCAGACCTTCCACCTTCTGCATCCCACAGTGACCCTGGGTCCATGTTCCCAGAGGGATAGAGAATAGGAAAGCTATCAGGGGAGGGGATGGGATACGGAGTTCTGGTGGTGGGAATTGTGTGGAGTTGTACCCCTCTTATCCTATGGTTTTGTCAGTGTTTCCTTTTTGTATATATATAAAAATAATAATAATAAAATTTAAAAAAGAAAGAAAGTGGAGACCAAGATTAGTAGGCAAAGAACTTTAGAGGCCACAGAAACACTAGAAGCCTTGTTAAATGCAAAAAAAAAAAAAAAGAAGAAGAAGAAGAAAGAAAGAAATCTAGCCGACTCAAGGAGAAAGCCTCTGTGCACACGTATGTCTGTGTCAGACATAAGCACATCTGTTCATACCTGAGAAACGAAGCATCACTGTGTAGCAGCCCAGAAACAATGTGTAAGAGCCGTGGCAGACGGAGTCCTGCGGACACCACTCACTGAATGGACAAGGGTCGGCTGAGAGGAGCAGCGTGATCCCAAGGGGTGTTCATGGGACCTGCTGAAGAAAGGGGGGGTGGCATGCAGACACTAAGAGAAAGACGGCAGGTGCCCCAAAGGGTCTCAGAGAAGGCGACATCCAGGGCAATGCATCTTGGGAAAACGTGAGGATGAGTCAGAATCTCAAGGCGACAGTGTGTCATGAAGAAGCAGGAGGGTTACGGGGATCTGGGAGGCGGCTCAGTGGTGGATCATGAAGAAGCAGGAGGGTTACGGGGATCTGGGAGGCGGCTCAGTGGTGGATCATGAAGAAGCAGGAGGGTTACGGGGATCTGGGAGGCGGCTCAGTGGTGGATCATAAAGAAGCAGGAGGGTTACGGGGATCTGGGAGGCGGCTCAGTGGTGGATCATGAAGAAGCAGGAGGGTTACGGGGATCTGGGAGGCGGCTCAGTGGTGGAAAACTCGCCTTCCAGGTACCAGACTCTGGGTTCCTCCCCCTCCCCCCTCCCTCTCCCTCTCCCTCTCCCTCTCCGTGGAGATCCTCCTGTGGCAGAAACCGCAGGGGAGGGAAAGGAACTACTTTCGCAGCCCCAGGAATTTTGCGATGCTGTATCTCTCTGTTTCCAGGCTGACTTTTTATTCATTTTCCTTTTGAGAGTGAGAGGAAAAAAGAGGACATGGTGGGGAGGGTGAGCGTGGGCACCACATCCCTGGAGCTTCCCCTGTGCCACAGTGGTTCTCAGATCCAAGACCAGGTTCAGTCTCCACACCACTCACCACTCTAAGTCAGAACTGAACAGTCCAAGTCAGCTTATATAAATGAAGAGCGTGCGCAGATCCTTAGCTCGCGAGGAACAGGCCCGCGTGACGGCGTGTTGCCCTTCCAGCCCCAGACGGTCTCGGCTTCATGGATGAAACCACTGTTCGCTCTGCGGGAACCTGGTGAGGGAGGTGGGACTGTGTGCTTTACAGACAGTGCCCTTGTTTGCAAAGCCCCTACTCACACAAGGTCGCCTTCTGAGAGACTGTAAAGAAATCCTCAAGACATTCCACAGCACCTAATACAAATTGCCCTTACTGGCTTAACACAATTAGGCTGGGGATTAGTAAGCGAAAGAAAAAAAAAAATACGTGTTGTATCTCACCAAAGTCAGAGTCTCTGGGGTGGAGGTGGGTTCAGGTCCTGGAACATGGTGGAGGACCCAGGTGAGGGGTTAGAGTGGTCTGTGGAAAACTGAGGAAGTTACACATGGACCATTACTGTATTTTACTGTGACTGTAAACCATTAATCCACCCAAAAAAGAAAAAAAAAAAGCAAAGCCAAGCCAAGCCAAGCCAAGCAAAGCAAAGCAAAGCAAAGCAAAGCAAAGCAAAGCAAAGCAAAGCAAAGCAAAGCAAAGCAAAGCTAAAACACTTGCGCCCGAACACCGAACACGCTTGATTGTCTCTGAAACCACTCTGGGGTCAGATGGGGAAAAATTGCAGAATTCTGTCAAACTTGAGGACCATTCGTTAGGTTTGTGGCCAAGGGTGCTCTGCACATGTGCCGCCTCAGGAATTTTTTAATCTGTTGTTTATTTCCTTCAGAGAGAATGCAGGGAGGTGGACTTCTGGGGGCAAGGCTGTTAGCAGCAGCTGAATTCTGCTCTTGCAGATCAACTGGGAAATGCAAGATAATCACCTGAAGGCTCCACAGTTTACCACCAGGATCTCTTCAGAAATGCAAGATAATCACCTGAAGGTTCCACAGTTTACCACCAGGATCTCTTCAGAAACTCGCCAGGCCACAGGTGAGTACAGACATGTGTGACTCATGGACGGAAAGGGTCTGAGGGAGGGATTCCTGGGGCCAGGAGGCCTCACTCAGGAATGGCCAGTGTTGGTCTGGGAGTTTGTCAGCTGAGTTTTTCACCACTTCCCGGGCCTGAGTTTTGGCAACAAAAAGACTGTTTACAAAAGGGGGGAAAAAAAAATCACCCAAAACTCACCAATTTACAACAGTGGGTTTTCAAGTCTCCGTTGCTAGTTGCTATTGCCTCAGAGGCTGGCACAGCTGCAGGGAAACCCCATACTGACAGGACACTGAGCTGGCCCGTGACTCAGGATGAAGTCTACCCTCCTGGCGACCAGGAGGCAGGGCAGTGCAGTGGGAGCCTTTTTGATAGCTCGCCTGAGACTGGGAAGAACTGGGAAGAATCACTTGAAAACACAACAGATTGCAACCAGAGTTTCTTTGGGGACTCCTGGCTGGCAGTGGAGCAGGGGATCTGGCCAGGAATTTGGCCCTAGTGTGTGGGAGTCTCTTTGCATAACCACTGTGCTATCTACCCTCCCCCATTTTATCTCTAGGTCACCAGTGAGCGATTAAACTAAAAAACAAAAACAAAAACAGAAACAAAAACAAAAACCCTACTTAGCGTTAAAAGGCCCTCTGAGGGGCCGGGTGGTGGCGCACCTCGTTGAGCGCACATGTTGCAGTGCACAAGGACCCGGGTTCGAGCCCCCGGTCCCCACCAGCAGATGGAAAGCTTTGCAAGTGGTGAAGCAGGGCTGCAGGTGTCTCTCTGTCTCTCTCCCTCTCTATCTGCCCTACCCTCTCGATTTCTGACTGTCTCTATCCAATAAATAAAGATAATAAAAAAAAGTTTTTAAAAAAAGGCCCTCTGATTGGCTCAGGCTCCCATAGCCCACAGGGAAGATAAATGACTGAGAAGCCACTGTCAACATAACAAGGGCTTAACAGCCACTGTTATTCACCTCAAGGATCATGATAAAACAGAAACAACTGTCAAGATTTGTACCTGTGAACTCTGAAATACCTTATTTCGACAAAAGTCAACCCAGGCAAGTAGGATTAGTGGACTAGCAAGTAGTGAGGGAGGGAGTGACCCTGGACACTGGTGAGCTGTCCACAGTATAAGCATGAGTCTTGCTGTTCCAATCATCCACTTCTTTCTTCAGTTTGACACAAAAGATCCTACCCCATCTTCCTAAAGCAGCTGAGATTTAACAGCTCTATCCATTCCTGAAACACACCAAGGATCAGCTTCAGGCACCCAGGAACCAACTGGCCAGAATCCACCTGACACCATAAATAAACAGCGACACCCAGGAGATTTGTGTAAATTTTATAACACACCAAATCTAATGTTCAAACCAAAAAGAAACATTAGAGAAGTGAACCAGGACAAAAGCCAGAAAAAAAAAAAACTCTGAGAGAGAACACAGAGAGGAAGAGAAGAGAGGCGACACAGCCCGGCCCCACTGCTCGCAGGGCTCCCCTTGGTGTTGTCCATGGGGTGTGGGAACTTGAATCCTGGGCCTCGTGCAAAGCAGGGAGTGTATTCTAGAGGGTGAGCTAACTCGCAGTCTCACCTGTCCCCCCTCCAAAAAGAAAATAAAATCAACTTCTTGGCACAGAAGTCTCTGTAAATGAAAGACTGGGTTGAGTTGCAGAGAAGTGGAGACGTGTTTGTCTGTTTTTCAATTCCTCTGCTAGACAACGGTGCTTTCTGGTTCCCTGTGTCTCCCTGGTTAGTGTGGGGCCTCCAGAATGCTGTTGAAACCTATATGACTTATCAACGCTAATTTATAGTTTTGGTTCACTGCTTTACATTATAGTGTCTGAGGGACTGTCATGTGGGCATCTGGACAGTTCTGATTCTAAGGTTGTCGTTGCTATTGTCGTTGTTGCTGTTTTGGTCTTGTTTGTCTGTGGGGCTCAGCTCATATATGAGCTCTTAGCACTTTTTGATCTCAGACCGTATCCTTACAGAACTGACAATTCCTCCAAGCATTTAAGGAGTTAAATTAAACCTCTCTATTGTGTTCTGCTGTACATGCAGGAGAAGGTGGCTTAAATAACCTGGTTTGTGATACAGGGAACTAAGTTTGGCTGTCCTGATTTATTTCCTCACATTATCTGAGATTTGGGGAGTTATTTTTCTAACTTTTTTTTTTATTGAGTGCTTAGTTAATTTCCTTCTAGTCTTTCTTATTTTCTGAAAATGCACTAAAGCTCTCAATGTTCCTCTGAGGACGGCTTTGCCTGTGCCCAGGGGTGCTGATAATCCACTCCTCTCATTATTAAGCATTTTTAATTTCAGTTTTTGTTTTCTCTGGTGATCTGTAAGATATTCAGAGGTTCTGGTCCATGTTGTCGAGGAGATTGGCACTCTGGGGGCATCCTCTGGCTATTCCTTCTGAACTTTATTGCTTTGCTCTTTGAGAATTTCACTTCCATGCATTCTATTGAAATTCCTTTATGTGCTGAAGCTCAGGTCTACTTTAAAATAAATGCCCAATGAGTACTTGAAAAACACAAATGGATTCTTCATTTGTTGTGGGTAAATCTCTGTCTACTTCTCAACTGAGCTTTGCAGTTGATATTTTAATATTTCCACATTGTAATGATCAAATCTTACCTTGTTTGTGTGTGTGTCTGTGTGTGTGTGTGCAAGCTGGTTTCTTCAGTATTTTTGCTAAGATTATTTTTATATATTATATGCATATTCTGCCATGTAGGTATGTCATATACAAGTGTGTGTGTATGTGTGGGGGGTAGAGAGACTTAGTTCTCAACAGCAGGTCTCAGGCATGTTCACTGTTTTTGCTGTTTTTGCTCTTTAAGGTAATTTTCCATTTGTTTTTTTTTCTGGAAGTAGTCAGATGGGGATTTGTATTTGCTTGATACCACTGCTTCTGGTAGATCCTTTTATTTATTTATATTGGACAGAGAGAAATGGAGAGAGGAGGCGAAGACAGAGAGAGGGAGAGAAAGACAGACACCTGCAGACCTGCTTCACCGCCTGTGAAGCGACTCCCCTGCAGGTGGGGAGCCGGGGGGGCTTGAACCGGGATCCTTATGCTGGTCCTTGAGCTTGGCACCATGTGCGCTTAACCTGCTGCGCCAGTGCCTGACTCCTGATCCCTTTATTTTTTTAAGTGGATAGAGGGATGAGACTGAGAGAGAAGAGACGCCACGGTGCCACTCTGCTGCTCATGAAGCTTCCCTCATGCATGTGTTTGAGTTAGTGACCGCGTGTCTGCCTGTACACGTGTGTTTAGAAGCTTCTGAGAAAACTATTTCTCTGCACACCTAACCCGCAGGATTGACACTCCAGTAGATTTTGGGTGTTCACACGCAGTGACTTTTCACCGATATGTGAGAGACGTGGGCTCATTCTTAATGAAAAGCCAAAAGGGCTCTGTAATTCTTACCATCCATGTGAGCAAGGCACTCGGCCCTTCTGGCTAAGATATTCTGATCAGGTCTCAGGGGAGAGAAAAGCGGCTGGGAGGGTGTCTTTATCAAGCCATCTTGAGGTGGCCACCCCAGCCCTGATAATGATGTCAAAGTATGGAAAGCGTGTTCAGATCGATGCTTCGGTGTCTGTGCTGTGGGTGACTCATGTCAGGTCCTCAGCAGGTCCTCTTCTGTGACGGTGCCATTTCTCCCTCCTCACCCACCCCACGGCCGGCAGGAAGTCTCTCCACTCTCCTCAGGCTGCCCTTTCCACAGGCCCGAAGCAACTGTTCCATCTCAGGAGACTGATTCTCCATCCTGCCCTCCTTTCTCTTTTTCCTCATGGACTTCTCTCTTTTAGAAACTATTTTAAGTCATAGAGGAATCCGTATTTTCACTGGGATGTCACCCTATTATTCTGGGGCCTTTCTCTTTACTCAGAAAGAGAGTTGTGCTTTTCCTGTCATGGATTACATAGCTTGAAAAGTTCAAAAACTATTCTCACTGAGTCTTTTGCATAATTATTTTGTATTTATGTAGGGCTGTGTTTATTCACCTGGAATCTCTCTTGCTATGTCATGTGAGGGGAGTCTGTTGTTTATGTCAGTTTCTTAACTATGAGCACTTTCCCTAGCACTGTTTGTTAAATGGTAATTAACATAATTTTAATTTGCTTCATATATTCATATTTTACGAAGTCATCGTGAACACTTAGTTTGCCATTTGTAATAAAAACAAATATGCCCATATACATTGTATTTCATAGTTTGCAATTCTATATTATTATTTATCTGTCGGTTGGCTTTCTTTGGTGTTGCCCAGGCCTTGTGTGTGTGTTTTCACTGCTCCAGGCTGACCTTCTCAGAAAGAGAGACAGAGACAGAGACGGGGGGGGGGGATGACATAGCATGGAGGTACTCCATGGCCTTGGCACTCTGGGCGGTTCTGGGGCTGAGCCTGGGTCAGAAACAGTAAGGAAGGCTTCCTGGAAGTCAAGCCACCTCACGGCGATGGATCTTCTCCTTTAAAACACATTTCTCTATTTCCTGTATGAGAAACAGCTCCCTTCTGCTCTGGCACAGGGCATATGCAGTGCTGTAGACGGAGTCTGGGGCCTCTCACGTGCAAACCCTGCACTCTACCCAGTGAGCCCCACCCTGCCCCCTGCGACTGCGATTCTGACTCGCTTTACATTTATTGCTGCCAGGGTTATCCTTGGGGCTCGGTGCTGGCACTAAGAACCCACTGCTCCTGGAGGCCAGTTTTCTCTTTGATTTTTCTACGTTATTTGCTAAGACAGAGAGAAACTGAGAGTGGAGGGGGTGGTGACGGTGCAGACCTGCTCCCATTGCCTGTGAAGCCCCCTCTCCCTCACCCCCGTGCACAGACAGGGATGGGGGCTCAAACCTGGGTCCTGGCAGACGGTGCTGTGTGTGCTTAGCCAGGCGTGTCACCGCCAGAGTCTCTTCGCATGGAAGAGCGATTCCACGAGTTAGAGTGGGTCCCCACACCCTCCCCCAGCAGCTTCTCCCCATCTGATCTGATCGAGACCTCACAGTGGCCCAGCAGGCGCTGCAGACAGAGCGGTGAGACTGCTTTTGCATCAGCGTTTTCACAGCTGCCGCGTCCGCGTCCACGTCCGTGTCCAGCCTTTCTGCCCATGGCCGCGTGTGACGGGGCCTCAATGGCTTGTCCTGCATCCGCCACCTGCGGCCCAAGGTGGGGAGCACCCGCCCGGGCACTTTGTGTTCTCACTTGTCATTATAAAAGCAATTTTCTGCCAGTCTGTTTCCTAATAACTTAGGAATTAATTTTCTATATTTAACTAGTTTCTGAGTACTTAATACTCAAATTAATTCGAAGGGTTCCTAAGCATGTGGCATGTGAGTGGCAGAGAATGGGCTTCCCTGCGTGGACTTCATTTTTAATATTTCTTGTATCGCCGCACAGGGAATCTTTCAGCAGTGCTCAGCAGTCACCACTCACAGAGACACCTTGGCCTGGTTCTAATTTTAACAGAATAAAGTCGATCTTTTTACATAGATGTTTCTGCACAGCTTCAATGTGTAAGAAAAAAAACACCCTAAAATGATGACTATAATTCAACCTGGTCCACATGATTAAGAAAGAGAAATTATGAGAGGATTGGAAAACAGGTGCATTAAGGATCTGATCTGCGGTGATTAAGACGAAATGGATGTTTTTAACAATGGCCTGCCTTTCAACAGAAGGATGCCTTTTCTTTAAGAAACACCCCTTTTCCTGTTGTCACAGCTACACCAGAGATGGGCGCTGGCTCCTCAGAGACCTTTTCCCTCTGTGCTACCTGTTTGGGGGGTGGGTGAGGGGGGATCACATTTGGGGTAGGGGCCAGAGGCTCCCTGGAATCCAATAGCATATATCCCCTGTCTTTGTCCAAATCCAAACTCACCTTCCCTTGCAAGCCACCAGGTCCAGGAGGCAACTAGCTAGAGAACTTGTGCATAAGGGTTTGCCAGTGTCTTCTCTGCCTGGAGTCCCCATCTCCGGAGAGGCCAAGCTGAGGACTGTCCCCGAGCAAAGCCAAGCCCGCTGTCCACATCTTCTTCCTTCCTTCCTTCCTTCCTTCCTTCCTTCCTTCCTTCCTTCCTTCCTTCCTTCCTTTTTCTCTAGGCTTCTTGCTGGGGCTTGGTGTGTGAATCCACTGCTCTTGGCAGCCATTTTCTCCTTCATTTTATTGGATAGGACAGGTTGAAACTGAGAGAGGAGGGGAAGATAGAGAGGGAGAGAGAAAGAAAGAGAGACACCTGTAAACCTGCTTTGCAGCTTGTGAAGCGTGCCCCCTGCAGGTGGGGGAGTAGGGCTTGAACCTGGGTCCTTATAGGGGTCCTTGCTCTTAGCACTATGGGCACTTAGTCCAGTGCAGCACTCCCCAGGCCCCCTCTCCCCGCAGTTTTCCAACAGCGTTTCTGCTGAACCATGAGACACCTGGCCGTGTTGGTGAGCGATGTTCCCAGGACAGATCTCTGCGGAGCCTGGAGTGCCTGGCTGTCCGATCAGACCGGAGGGGCTGCCGGTCTCACCGGACGCCATGTTCCGGCTGGTTCCTCTCTGCTTAAAAATCAGGTCCAGACTCCCCTGTTTCTTGCCCGACCAGTCACGCTGGCAACAATAAAAAGGAACAATGCGTAATGTTGATTATACTGCCGTGTGGGGATTCGGTTTAAGACTGGGCCCTAAATGGGTTCTAGCCCCAGGGTGCACTGACGGCAGTAACCGAGTCGGGGAGGGCGGCCGCCGCTGGCAGATCTGGACACAGGAGGAACAGGCAGCGGTGCCCTCACCGGCCCCTCCATCCTGCAAGGACTAGGGAAGCCAGAGAGCCGGAGCAGCGCCTTTGTTCTCCAACATCACCTTTGAGTGTAGGAGCCCTTGAGGTTAAAGAGGTCAACAGGATTTGAATTGAGGCGATCTCTGTGATTCTTCTAGTGCTGGGTTTAAGTACTTCAAAGGTAAATAGAGAGAAAATACCTGCAGTGGTATTTTCCCAGGACAAAACAAACCCAAAATGAGAAACCTGGGAACACAGCAGCTATGAACTCTTGCTGGGGACCCTCATGCTGATGCTGATTCTAGACAAGGACCTGAGGGCTGCAATCTGGCGAGTCTCAGCATCTGTCCATCCGTCCGTCGGTCGGCAATGCCCTCCAGCCCCTGCTCAACACTGACCCCTGATCACTGCAGGGACGTGGGCGGGAGGCTGGGGAGGAAGTCTGGACTTGATT
>NW_026647228.1:55000-88244 GCF_950295315.1 Erinaceus europaeus
ACCCTGCTCCTTCCTGCCCACAGGCCCCAGGGAATGCCATTCTCGCTGGCTGGCTTACACATCAGGGTGTCCTTTTCACGCTGACTGAGAGGGTAGGATCGATCGATCGATTTATTTATTTATAGACTGGAAATACTGACAAAACTATAGGACAAGAGGGCTACATTTCTCCACACTGCTCACCCCCAGAGCTCCATATCCCCTCCCCTCCCTCCATAGCGTCCCTGTTCTGTATCCCTCTGGGAGCATGGACCCAGGATCGTTACGCGGTGTAGGAGGTGAAAGGTCTGGCTTCTGTCATTACCTCTCCACTGGATCGCTTCTTAAGTGTTCTGAGCATAACCAAAACATCCTCAGAAGCAAAACAAAACAAAGCAACAGCAAACAGAAAAGGCAGGGAGGAAATACGGGGATGGGGGCAGCGGGGGGCATCACGTCGGGTGCCTGAGTGGTGGTGACGACTTCTCAAGTGTGTGCCAGTCCTCCCCTCTGCAGAAGGGGCGTACGTCCTGTCTCCTGGCCACCAGCACCACGGGGAAACACACAGTCTGAGGATTTGGCCCAGATGCGATCTATTCTGGCCTAAGGAGGGCTTTTCCGGAGGAAGGGGGTGAGGTGGTGACGCCTTCCTTCCTCAAAGAGCCCTCCGCTGCCCTCGCAGGACCCACTCAGGCATCTCCTCCCCTGCTGCTCCAGCTGACAGCACAGGGTAAACACTCCTGCAGTTAGCCTATTAATTGTCCGGGGACGCTCATTCTGTTGCTTGCATTTACCTAGTGATTCTTAGGTCTGTTATCACCCCGTCTTTCTTTAAAGTCCATGTTTACCCTTTTATTGGGGGTGGGGTGGTTTACAGCCCCCAGCTGACACGCGGGGACAACTTCTCATCTCCCCAGGATAGGTGTTTATAAAACACTCTCACTTTAGATTACCATGCAGCAAAAATGGTGTTTTTTTGTTTTTTTTTGTTATAAGACAGTTTGAACATTTTGCACACTGTATTTTCACACCGGTCTGAATCTTGAATCTTTCTAATTTACTGGACCGATAGATGTCCCTGGTCTCATCAAAGCATTTGCTTGCTGGCTGTCTTTTCAAATTAAAACGTTAGAATCACTGCACCCAGTGAAGTGAGCTGTGGATGTTGGTGCCTTAATTCCAGTAGGCAAAACACATCCTTTCACCGCTAGGCCACCGTCTGTGCCGTGTTGACTCTTCAAGCCTTTCCTTCATGAGTCTCTTTTGTTTTACTGAGGGTCTTTAAGCTATAAGCTGAGGCCTCAGGATTTCATCTGGTTTCTTTCAATTGCCACAGCGAGACCCACACATGTATAGCTAAATACTCACACAGATACATGTATGTGAAGATAAAGAGAGAGAAGCTATTGATTTTTGGATGGCAATTTCCTGACCAAGAGGCATATAAACATTTTATCATTTCTAGAACATTTTTGGTGCTTTGATTATTTTTTTTCCTTAGAGTTGCACCTCTGCTTTCTAAGTTACTAATTTGTGCTGTGACCTTTGTCACGCCTGTCCTACTGCCTGCTTTGACTTCTTCTGTTCTTATGTAACCATTTAAATTGTGTTTCATCATTCAATTTCTCTTCTGCATACCTTCATGTCTTTTTTTTCTCTAAATTTTTCTCTGTATCCATCTGTAAGTCCATCACTTCTAAGTATTATTTTATAATTTAATGCAGACTGTAACAGTAGTAAAATTTGAAAAAAAAAAAAAAAAGACCATTACCATTTTTCTTACTTCCCCCTCATTTCCTGCCTGCTCCAGTGTTTCCCAGTCTTTACTCTCCGTGTGGTGGCTTTACAAACATACTCTATTACTTCACAATTACCTAGACTTTTTGTTTACATACATATATTTCTGTCTGTTTCTAGACAACAGTAAAAGGGCTTGGCAGTTCTGTAGCTGTTTCTCATGTTGAGTGGCCGGCCTTGGTTAGCACTCTCAGCAGAAGGTTAGTGATGGCAGGAAGACACGGCTTATTCATTTTACTTTACTGTATTGATTATAGCGTCCAAGTTACACCGCTGAGCATTACGCTGTTTGCTGGCATGAGTATGTGTGTGCAGGCCCTATCTGAGGATAAATCCAGTCCTTTCTTAAAGTGTGGTAATCAGATAAGAGTTTGGATTTCAGAAAGCTCCCTGACATCTGCTCACCACATTTTTTTTGGTTCTTATCCCTTGATACATAATTTGTGTTAATGCATTTCCTTATGTCAAGCCTTCTATGAATGGTGGTTGAAATCATGTCCACTCTGAGTCCACTCTTGCAGAGCTATCCCCGAGCTTTGCCCTGTGTCTGGGGACAGGCAGCTGTGGCAGACCAGTGCAGGGCACTGGGGCTCAGGAGCAGAGCGGCCTCTGCACCTGCATGTTTAGGAGAGGGTGGGGTTGCAGCCCATGGGAGGGCGGGAGGGCCTCAGCTTCCTCCTGAGGAACCAGCCTTCTTCACCACCTGTGCCCTCCTACTAGGCCTCCATCCTTCCGGGTCCCCTCTTAGAGAGCTTTCTGACATGCAGCATGGAGAGCTCTTCACTGGACTCTAGGAGATTTTCACTGGACAGAAAACGCTTCTGCCTCTTGTGACAACCACCTTTGTCACAGTCATCTAAATTTCAGTGTCTGAGCTATTGTTTCTTCTGCCATGTTTTGCTCACAGTCTCTCTCTCTCTCTCTCCCTCTCCCTCTCCCTCTCCCTCTCCCTCTCCCTCTGCCTCTCCCTCTGCCTCTCCCTCCGCCTCTACCTCCCCCTCCCCTCTCCCTCTCCCTCTCTCCCTCTCCCTCTCCCTTTCTCCCTCTCCCTCTCCCTTTCTCCCTCTCCCTCTCTCCCTCTCCCTCTCCCCTCTCCCCTCTCCCTCTCCCTCTCCCTCTCCCTCTCCCTCTCTCCCTCTCTCCCTCTCCCGCTCCCTCTCCCTCTCCCCTCTCCCCTCTCCCTCTCCCTCTCCCCTCTCCCTCTCCCTCTCCCTCTCCCTCTCCCTCTCTCTCCTCCTCTTTTTCTCTCTGTGTATAGAGATTGGATTTCACTTTAGTCTTTTCGTGGGGACTTTTGTAGTTTTAGCTCCATAGCTTATGTGTCTATTTCTGGACTGACCGGAGTCACGGTACCCTGACGTGCCCCAGCCTGACAAGAAGGGGAGGCATGGACTCCTCCGCTTCCTCCCTGCCCATCCCTGTCCTGCTGCTTTTGCCATATGTTCAGAAATGCCATCTTGACTCTGACTTTCCACTTTATTTCCTTCCCTTTCTCCATCTCTCTCTCTCTTTTTCTTCCAGGGTTACTTTTGGAGCTCAGTGAACTATGAATCCACTCTTGCTGGTGGCCATTTTTCCATTTTACAATTGGATAGGACAAAGAAATTGAGAAAAGAGTGGGAGATAGAGAGGGAGACAGACAGAGAGACACCTGCAGACCTGCTTCACTGCTCGTGAAGCAACACCCTGCAGGTGGGGAGCTGGGCCTCGAACTGGAATCTTTGTGTGCGGGTCCTTGCACTTCATACTATAGGCATTTAGCCCAGTGTGTTACTGCCTGGCTGCCTTATTCCCATTTCTTGATATTGCTTTATCTTTTTAAAAATTTCACTAGTGATTTAATAATGATTGACAAGATTGTAAGATAACAAGGGGACAATTCCACACAGTTCCCACCACCAGAGTCCCTGTCCCATCCCCTCCACTGGAAGCGTCCCTATTCTTATGTTTTTATTGATTTAATACTGATTGACAAGACTGTAGGATAAGAGGGGTACAATCCACACAGTCTCCACCACAGACACACACTCACACATTCACACTCACACATCCTTACACTCATACACACTCACACACACACACACAAACACACACTCACTCATACAGACATACACACACAGCCACACAGACACAGTCACAAAGACACACACACTCACACAGACATACACACACAGTCACACAGACACACTTACAAAGACATACACACTCACACAGACACACACATTCACACAGACACACACAGACATGCACACTCACACAGACATACAGACACACACACAGATACACACAGACATGCACACTCACACAGACACACAGACATGCACACACACTCACACAGATACACACAGACATGCACACACACATACACATACACACACAGATACACACAGACATGCACACACACTCACAAAGACACACATAGATACACACAGACATGCACACACACAGGCACACACACAGACACACACATACACACAGATACACACAGACATGCACACACACACTCTCTCACACACAAAGACACACACACAGATACACACAGACATGCACACTCACAGACACGCATACAGACACAGACACAGACATGCACACACACTCACACAGATACACACAGACATACACACACACACACACACACACACACACACACACACACACACACACACACACACACACACACACACCTGCCTGCCCCTGTGCAGTCAGAGTCCCAGACCTTCCCCAATATCCCGCTCAGGGACTGGCTCATGGCCGGGTCGTCCCCTGGAAGGCCTCTCTGTGCTCAGTGGTGAGCTAACTCAGGGCGGCCTGTGATAACTGCTCTTAAAGACTTAAATGTCTGTGCCAGGGGGAGTGCCGGCTCAGTGCGCCTCGTCCTGGTGCTGGGGGCTTGGTATAAAATGCTCCAAGTGCAGCTCTGGCGGCTTTAATTGTGTGGGTTCCAGATGGCCACGCGGGCTCCCTGGCCTGTGAGGAAGGCTCTGTGTCTCCTGTCAGTTTTGCCTCTGCTCAGAGCTTTTGGGTTTGTTGTGGTTAGGATTGGTTCCCACGGCTTCCACGTACGTGGTTTCTGTTGACTCTGTTTCGCAGACAATTGTCGCTGTGACTGCTAGACAGTCGCCATCTTGCCTCTCCCCACCCGCTCCCCCATCGGGTGGGCCTTAGTGAGCTCATGAGCCTGGGTGAGTCAGCGGTGCTATTCCAGCTGGGGGTGGGTGGCTTCCCAACAAGCCCATCCTGGGCAGACACCCTTCACGGCCAGACAGCTGATGGTACCAACCATGTCCTGGTGCCAGCAGCAAGTGTGAACTCGTGTTGGAAGTCACATGGCCGTGTCAGTCATCTGTTATCTCTCCATCCAATCACCCATCACCCATCCACCATGTGTCTGTCTTCCACCCGCCGATCCCTTCATCTATTACCCGGCATCATTCATCTGTCCATCCATCCGTCCATGAATCCGCTGATCCATTCGCTCATTATCCACCCATCCATCCACCCATCGACCATGCATGCCTCTGCCGATCCCTCCATCCATTTCCTATCCATCATCCATCCATCTGCCCACCCACCATGTAGCACTCAGAGTCCATAAAGTAATTCAGGGAGCAAGGACTTTAGATCTTCCCGTGCAAATGAGCACAGTTTGAATCTTGACTCACTTGTGGGTTCTGCTTTATCAGACCATCTCTGTTGGAGTTTATTTCTCATTCTTTTATTTTTGTTTGACAAGACGGAGAGAAATAGAGAGGGGACGGGAGATAGAGATGGAGAGAGAGACACCCACGGCCCTGCTTCAGTGCTAGTGAACTCCCTCTGCCCCCCGCAGTGGGTACCAGGGGCTTGAACCTGGGTCCTTACACACGGCAATGTGTAACAACGAGGTACACCACTGCCCGCCCCTCCTTCAGGCATTCCTGTCCACACGCAAGGCCACTGTCTTGTGACTTTGGTGCTTTCTGAATCTTTTCTGAACTTAGAAAGGAAGTCTGCCTTGATGTGGTTCTGTAAGCTCTCCAGTACTTAGCATGGGCGGCCTGATGCGGGTTCTAGGGCTGCGAGCTAGAGGCCCCTGAGCTGGCCCTGCAGGACTGAGCCCTCTGTGCTGACTGGCTGGCACAGAGATGCCCAGAGACCACACTGGGCACCCCGGGGGGCATCGCAGGGGCGGCGCCTGCAGAGGGCAGGTTCCAAAGGGAACATGGTGTCAGTCTCATGCGAGGAGGCCACGGGCCAGAGGGCCACTGGCCACGGACAGCTCCCTGACTCTTGTGCCGTCCTCCGCCTGGGAGCCAGGGCTTTGGCGTGATGAGACGCGGGGTCCCAGTGCCTGTGCACTTGCTCAGGCAGGTTGGCTCATCTCAGCTCCCGGCCCTACCTGGCAGACGGCTGAGGATGGCATCGGTGTCCCCTGGGTGTTTTGTGTGGGGAAGGTGGAAGGCTGCTCTCCCTGCAGGAATGGCCGACCGTGAGCCCTCTCCTTAGAGCAGCCCCCTGAAACCCTTTAGAACAAGCAAACACACACTCGAGTGTTGTTGAGGTGGTCTGGTGTCGGGCTGCACCGCGGAGAAGAGAGCGGACGTCCAGAGCAAAGGGGTACACAGATCTTTATTATAGGATGGGGGGGGGAGGTTTGGTTCAGACCACGTGGAGCCAGCCGGCAATGGCCGACCACGGGGGGAGAGCAGGGAGCGAGACCTCAGAGAGGGAGAACCGAGAGCCCAGAGAGAGAGAAGGGAGGGGTGAGGGGGCTTTTTATTGGGCGACAACCAGGGGTGCCGTGTAGGGCCAAGAGAGAGAGGGGAGGGGTGAGGGGGCTTTTTATTGGGCGACAACCAGGGGTGACGTGTAGGGCCAGGATTGGTTGAAAGGGGGCACTCTAGGATTTAGCGGAGCATAGAAAAACCTGGGGCGGAGACTGCATCAGAATAAGTCCTCAGCAACATCTCCTCCTATCCCTTTATATCTAAATGGACACAGTAAAGAAAAATGGAATGGAGCAGGCTTAAATGTTTTAGAGGAATGCCATGCTCGGGTGGAAGATGTAGGACTTTCTGTGGAGGAGGGAAGGCTTAAATGGCTGCCAACCTTGTGAGATTTATGCGTCTTCCTGTGCTCAACCCCTCTTTAGAGAGAGAGACTTACCTGGAGAGACTCATCTCATAGGTTTAAGCGCAGCCTGCTCAACCATCTCTTCACAATATCTCTACATCTTTTCTATCTTTCTACCTAGTAATAGCATAAGATGTACAAAGTCTATAAAGGACTATCATGGGTCAGAAACCTTTTGGGCATAAGCCTACATGACATAACAAAATAGGAAGAGATAAGTAGGGGAAAAGTAAAAGCCAGTGTGGTGTGAAGGGAAGGATTGGTGTGTAAGGGAGCATTCCCTGTTTGGGTGGGGAAAGGGGCGAGGGTACATAATGAGGGGGAGGCGGGAGGCATGACCCACCAAACAGAGGGGCTATTTGGCATTGTATAGTCCTCATGGCAACAGTCTGTAAAGTCTATGAATTACTCAGGATCAGTCTATGAAAAACCAGCAACGTGAAGGGAAGGAAGCTGCTGTGAAATTGTCTAAAGTGTCCAAAGGGTATACCAGCAAGTCCGATAGAAGTCTCAGTCCAAAGTAGGCGACTAGGGGGAGAAATGGCAGGGGATGAAATGCTGCATGAGGAAGGTCAGCCTCTGGAATTCTGCTTTTCTGTAGATTGTGAGCTGGAACCGCCAAAACGTGACAGGTCAAAGCAAAAGCAGGAAAGGCAGACAAGCAGTAAAAGGGTTCTGTCCTTGGAGTTTGCGAATCAGATTCTTCAGATCGCGTTGAGTGACATCTAGGGTTTCGGGGGGGGTGAGCCACGGTAGTCGTGCCATCTAGTGAGTGACGTCAGGGTGTGCAGGGGTTCAGATGGTTTTTCCGGGATTCCTGTGAAAGAAACACAAACAATCTGCTTCTCGTGGTTAGCAGGGCATCTGATTTGAATGCTTTATAGAAGAAGAGGTTTGGTGCCTTGACCAACTGAGTATTGGGGGATGTATCTTTCCTATTCATTTATGATTACATTTTATATTATTTGTCATGGAAGTCAGCCGTTTATCTGGAAGGTCCTGGGTGATTCATGGGGAAAAAGACCTTATCTTTTAACAAAGACTCTAAGGTGTAGGGAAGCGGGAACTATCTTATCCCTTTTTTTTTTAATCTTGTATCTTGCCTTTTGTTGCCCTAGTTGTTCTTGTTGTAATTATATTGTTGTTATTGCTGATATTGTGGTTGTTGGATAGAACAGAGAGAAATGGAGAGAGGAGGGAAAGACAGAGGGAGATAAAGATACCTGTAGACCTGCTTCACCGCCTGTGAAGTGATTCCCCTGCAGGTGAGGAGCCGGGGGCTCAAACTGGGATCCTCAAGCCAGTTCTTGCTAAACCCGCTGCGCCACCACCCGATTCCCAGGAACTATCTTATCTTTTAACATAAACTCTATGGCCATGCCAATAGCAACCTTGAGGGCACATGTGGCTCCCCACATGTCCCCCTGTCTTATATCATGTTTTGATGTTTGGCGGACTTTGTTTTGTGGCAGGGTGGACTGTGCCTGTCTTAGGTTGGGGATCAGCCTTCCGTCTTACCCGTCATTGGAACACCTGGTCATTTTTGCCCAGTAGTACCAGATGCCCTGTCTTAGGTTGACTGGATAGCGCTAGTTTCCTCTTACCCGTCATTGGCTAGCCAGCCCTCTACGTGATGGACGTTCTGATGGAGGGGGGCAAATCCTCCACAGCAACTCAATATTCTGCCATGTCCAGCCTATGATAGTGACTTTGTATAGGTTGCATCTTTATGGCATCAATCTGTTGCTGCAAAAGGCCATGAGCTTGTTAAGAATTATAGGACTGTGGTCAGGGAGGTGATGCAGTGACTAAAGCCTTGGACTCTTAAGCATGAGGTCCTGAGTTCGATCCCTGGCAGCACATGTACCAGAGTGAGTCTGGTTCTTTCTCTCTTTCTCATTAATAAATAAATTTAAAATGTTGAAAAAAAAAGAATTATAGGACCTACTGTGAGCAGAAGAAGTAAAATAAGCTAGGGTCCCACAACTAAGGGTATACAGGTAAGGAAGGGGGAATGTATCCATTGATATGAAGAGGTAGGAGCATATCTCAAGTCTAAGGGAAGCAGTCAGTGAATGTGATGTCCAGGGGAACAGCCAATTGTCTTTGGGGGTAGTAAAGGATGTCTGTGGCATGGGTGATGTTATAAAGAGAAACATCTTTAAATTGTTGGCTGACAAAGGCAGGCCTATGGTGGCAAGACAAGATACACCAGTTAAGTTTACAAGAATATGTGAATGTTGCTAATTCACATAGGTTGGATATGGAGGAACTTCTTACAGTTTAATACCTTACCGTATGAACAGATGATTCCTCATATGAAGGCTTGATAGCTGTAATCACTTACTTGTGAAAAACAATAAAACTTGTAACAAGTTAGAGGTTTACTATAATTGACTTTGGACTATAAGCAGACTCAGGTTACTTAGAGAGTTAATGCATGTTAGTAACAATGGTTTTAACATTTAGAGTACTTCTGAGCAGATGGGTCATACAAAAAATTTTTGGTCATTCAGCACACTCACTCACAAAACACAACTGGCCATTCATAACATAAGACATTCAGGGAAGGGGTAGGAGAGAGGGCTCTGTGAGCCAACTTTTGTAGGTTCTGCCATGCCATATTATGGATCCTGGGATGTATCCTGCATCTGGTCCTCTTGTGTTATTTCTTGTTCTTCAGGAATAACAGCGCCATCCTGCGGGTATTGTCGGACATGGCGGGCAGGAACCCAGACAGGTTTAGAGAAATTTTGAGGGAAAATGCATGCGAAACCCCTTCCCATGGTCAATAATGGGTCAGGCCCTTTCCAAACTTTATCGAGTGGGTCTCTCCATTTGACCTTAATAGATGGGAGGGTAGATGGTGTTTGCCAGTGAAGAATAATAGGGGGTAAGGCTGAGTTATTGTAAATATTAAAGAGATTTAACGTAGTTAAGGCTTTTGCTAGCTGGATATTTGGGGGATATGTTCCTTCTTTATCTTTATTTAGTTGAGCCTTCAGAGTTTGATGGGCCCTCTCGACAATGCCTTGTCCCTGTGGATTGTAGGGAATGCCCGTGGTATGAGTAATATTCCAGAGGGAACAAAAATCTTTAAATTGTTTACTTGTAAACATAGGTGCATTGTCTGTTTTCAAAAATAATGGGACCCCCATAACGGCAAAACAAGAGAGCATATGGCTTACAAGCTTTTTAGCACTTTCTCCTGTCTGAGCTGTAGCCCACATAAATTTAGAAAAGGTATCAATTGAGACAAACACATATTTTTGTTTGCCAAAGTTTGGTATGTGGGTGACATCAATTTGCCAAATAGCATTAGCTTTTAAACCTCGGGGATTAACCCCAAGGGTCTGGATAGCAGGTGTCTTTATGAGACTTGCACAAGAAGAGCATGTAGCGAGGATATGTTTTAACTGTGATACAGGAACATCAGGGAATCGAGCTTGAAGGCCTTTAAGATTAACATGGGTTAGAGAGTGAAAATTAGCAGGATCAGAGACAGAGACTGGGAAAGTTCCTGTGGAGGCAAGGCGGTCAACTGCGGCATTCCCTTCGGACAGGGAACCAGGAAGAGGGCTGTGGGAGCGAAGGTGTTGAATATACAGTGGTTGGGTTCGAGAACAGAGCATAGAGGCGATTTGAATCAAGAGAGGGGAAAGTGGGTTGTCATCAATTTTCACATACGAACGAGCAAGCCATGGAAGTAAGTTAACAGTATACACACTGTCAGAAAAAAGGTTGAAGGATTCTGGTACAGCTTTTAGTGCAAGAAAAACAGCATAAAGTTCTTTGTACTGAGGGGAATTCTCAGGAAGCTCAGTAAAGAGAGGTTTAGGAGATTGTTTGTCTGGGTAATATATAAGGGCAGCAGCTCCCCTTTTTCCGCCATCAGTAAAGATTGTAGGAGCAGAGGGAATGGGATCCCGAGAGAAAAGTTTAGGTGCTAGTAGAGGCAGAAGAGGTAAAGAAGCTATCAATTTATTAGAAGGAAAATGGTTATCTATTTGTCCTGGAAACCCCACGAAGCTTATGGCAAAGCGGGAATGATGGCGTATAAGCCACTCTGTATCTGTGAGAGAAAAGGGCAGAATGATTAAATCCGGTTCTTTCCCTAAGACCTGCACAGACCTATTTCTTCCTTGGCGAACCATGAATGCTAACGCATCTATCTCAGTGAGGAGTCTTGGAGCTCCTCCTACTGGCGTGTGAAGCCATTCGAGAACCCCATGGTCTTGCCACAGTGCCCCTACTACTGTGGGGGTGGAGTTGAAGATTAGAAGGTTTGCCGGAGAGGAGGGGGAGAATCGAACAAGGTGCATGTCCTGGAGGGCCTGGTTAACCCTTTCCAGTGCCAAGGAGGCCTCAGGAGTTAATTTACGTTTTGAAGAGGGCTGTTTGTTTCCTTTCAACAGGTCAAACAGTGGTTGGAGGCAGCTTGTGGGCAGATAGAGATACTGCCTAAGCCAATTTAAATTTCCTAGAAAACTTTGTAAAGAAGCAAGAGTAAGGTTAGAAGGGAAGGTAACATTAGGTTTTAAGGGACGAATTTGCGTTAGAGAAATCTCTGAACCTAGGAAGGATATTGGAGGGATTAGCTGTATCTTCTCAGGGGCTACATTAAGGCCGCTTTTCTTTAATGCAGGAATGAGAAAATCACGTAAGGCATAGAGATCTGTATCTGATTTTCCCCATATTAAAATATCATCTGTATAATGAAAAATATTAAGGCCCTTATGAATATATGGGACAAGGGCAGATTTAACAGCCTCCTGACAAATCGTAGGACTATTGGCCATACCCTGGGGCAGCACCACCCATTCAAATATATCAGCGGGGCTGGCATTATTAATAGACGGAACAGAGAAGGCAAAACGTTTACAATCTCGCGGATGCAAGGGGATAGAGAAAAAACAATCTTGTATATCAATAGCTATGATTGGAATTCCCGTGGGAATTGCAGAAGCAAGAGGCAAACCCCTTTGGGGGGAGCCCCAGACCTGCATGGTTTTATTTACTGCACGGAGATCTTGAAGGAGGCGCCATTTTCCCCAGCGCTTTTTAATCACAAAGACAGGAGTATTCCATGGGCTTCGAGAATGACGAATGTGTCCCAAGGACAACTGCTCTCAGACGAGCTCTTTTAAAATTTTTAGCTTATCCCTAGGTAAAGGCCACTGTTCCACCCAGACAGGCTCATTAGAAAGCCAGCTTAAGCGGGGTGTTTGGCTACGAACAGTGGCATTTAGTATTGGGGGTGCTGAATAGACCTGGTATCGCGGGAATGAGTTTTACGCTCTGCAGAGGCGTCTGTGGATATCCTAACATTAAGACATTCCAGAAGATCTCTGCCCAGTAAGTTGGTGCTAATATTAGCTACCAAAGGGCGGAAGTGTCCAGTAGAACCTTCTGGGTCTTCCCACATAAGCGAGTCTCGTGTGTAAAATGCTCTCGTCATCCCTCCTATTCCATGTAAACTGGGTCCAGGGATGAGTTCCCAATCTTGGGGAATCTCTTCTTGCCTTAAAATCGTCTTTGCTGCCCCCGTGTCAATCAAAAATTTAAAAGGAATGTTGCCTATCTTTACTGTCATAGAAGGGTGACCTTGTTCTAAAACAGGAGTAGTCCACAAAATCTCAGGCCCCGAATTTGTACTATTCAGGGGCGAACCATCTTTATGAATTTGGGACCAACAATCTCTCTTCCAATGAAACCCCTTACGACATTTTGGACAAACAGTACGTGGTCTCTGGCTCCCTGACTGAAAGCGGGGTTGCTCTGGCTGGAGGCATGGTTTCCCTGACTGGAGGCGTGGTCGCAATTTATCAGGACATTGGTTACGCCAATGTCCTTGGCGACCGCACTGAAAGCAGGCCCCGTTTTGCTTACGTGGGGCAACTGCATAGACCTGCGTCGTAGCGGGTGTCCCATAATTGCCTGATGTAAGTTCCTGTGTCGCTAGAATCCAATTATCTGGGTGTAGGTGTTTAAGATTAAGGCATACCTGACGGAATTGTGGTGTCATGCCTTCCCAGACAATAGAGCGCAGGAGTAGTGTGCGGACGTCAGGATTATAAACCTTTCTCTCTAAGCTTCTCTTCACCCTTGAGATGAAGCTCGCCAATGACTCATCAGAGCCTTGGTGAAAAGAGTTAATGGGAGCTGACGAATCTACATCGGGTGGGGTCACCCTTTCCCATGCTTGTGTTGCACAGATGCGTACCTGTTCAAAATAACCAGTTGGAAACCTGGCTTCTGCCTGCTGAGCTCCAGATTCATAAGCTCCTGCTCCAAACAAAGCATCAAAATTCCATTCTACCTGTTTGTTACTATTTTCCTGCGATTGCCTAGAGCACTCATCGCGGAAACATGCCTGCCACTGAAGATAGAGTAGGTCTGGGAGTGCAGCACGAGCCAGTTCTTTCCAGTCTTGTGGTATATTTAAATGATGGTAAAAGCTTCTCAAAACGGACTTGGTCCATGGAGAGTGCATACCATCCTCCCTGACTGCTTGCCTGAGCGTTCCAAGTTCTTTTGAGGAATATGGCTGCCACGGCTGAGGGTTTTGTTTAGAAGGGGCCAAGTTTACCGGGAATGTGTGGATTAGGTCCGATGGCATGGGAGAGGGAGCTACAGAAGTGGAAAGTTCAGTAGAAACTGCTGTAGTGGCTGCAGGGGAGACTAAACGCATATCTACGGGGACGGAGCTCCCGGGGTGGACTGCACATGGTTTAAAATCCTTAAGTGCTGAAAAAATATCCTTTAGCTCTCGTATCTCAGCCACTAGGTCCCTTAATGGTGACGTATCAGCAGGGGGCGGGGTCAGGGACGAGGAAGCCTCAGGCGGAGCTGAAACCGCGGAGGCAGGGGCCAGGGGCGGAGCTGAAACCGGAACGGCAGGGGGAGGGGCTAGAGAACCGGAAGCCTCACGGGAAGCGGGGGGCGGGGCCAGAGAAGCAGAAGGAACTGAACACGTGTCTGCCACAGAAGGGACCGAACACTTGTCTGCAGAAGGAGCCGAACACGTGTCTGTGGGGACAGCTGGGGAGGGGTCAAAGGAGCGGCAAAACACGTGTCTTCAGGGGCAGTGGGGGGAGGGGTCGTGGAAGCGGAAGCTGCCGCAGGAGAAACCGAACACGTGTGCCCAGAGGCAGTGGTTTGGGGGCTGACTGCAGATTGCTTAGGGTGTTTAAGTCCTAAGCAAATATCCTTTAACTCCTGTATCTCAGCCTCAAGGTCACTTAACCTTTTGGCAGGAGGCCTTGTACATATCCTGAAAATAGTAAATATAGCCATGAGAACCCATGGTGTAGCAAAAATTAAAGCGTCTCTGAGATCGAAAGCCTGTCCCAGGAGAGAAGGATAGAATGTCTGGGACACCTCCTCATAAAACGGAAAAAATCCCATGGTGGAGGGAAACGCGGGGCCACAGAAGCGGGCGGATTCCACTTACCTGTGTCTGGGCGGTTTCGGAGACCTCAGGCCGGGCGTGGTGTGGGTACGGAACATGATGGGCGCCAGATGTTGTTGAGGCGGTCTGGTGTCGGGCTGCACCGCGGAGAAGAGAGCGGACGTCCAGAGCAAAGGGGTACACAGATCTTTATTATAGGATGGGGGGGGAGGTTTGGTTCAGACCACGTGGAGCCAGCCAGCAATGGCCGACCACGGGGGGAGAGCAGGGAGCGAGACCTCAGAGAGGGAGAGCCGAGAGCCCAGAGAGAGAGAAGGGAGGGGTGAGGGGGCTTTTTATTGGGCGACAACCAGGGGTGACGTGTAGGGCCAGGATTGGTTGAAAGGGGGCACTCTAGGATTTAGCGGAGCATAGAAAAACCTGGGGGCGGAGACTGCATCAGAATAAGTCCTCAGCAACACTCGAGAGACTTGGTGACAAGTGTGACAAGTCCCCTGGGGTGGGGGTGTGTGAGCTCAACAGGACTGTGGGACTAGTGTCCTCATGTCAAGTAAGAGGGACGTTTCCAGAGCATAGGGAGATTCTATAGCTTGGATGAGATTCCTGTGCTGGGGCTACACTCCAGAATCTAGGACCACAGGGATTCATGCCTTTGTCCTGGCTCTGTTTTCTTTTGCACAGGGGCTGCTCCCCCTGCCCTGTCTGTCTTCTGGGAAAATGACCTCTGGGTACACATTCATGAAAGGAAGTGCCCACATGTCTCACGTGTCTTATTTATTTCATTTTATTTTTTTGCCAGAGCAATGCTCAGCACTGGCTTATGGTGGTATAAGGGGTTGTGTTGGTCTGCTTCTAAATTCTGCCTCTAAGACCCCTTCTGTTTCATTGGTTTAACCCCCCTGCCTAACACTGTATTCTGTTTATATAACCACTGTTAACTAAGCACCACCCTGCCTCCAGGGCATTGGCTTAATTCCACTGTTTTGCACACTTTTTCCTTCTCCCCAGCCCCATCCTACCTACATCCTCTTCGGACCTGACTCTTCTGCCTCAGGATATATAAGGACAGGATTGCGATTAGAGAGAGCTTAGATTGCGCTGCGTTCCACATGAATAAAGACTGAACTGCGTACCACTCAGCCAGGAGTCCCTGGTCATCTCTCTCTCCTCCCCGTGAAGCCAGTTCAACATAATGGTGCCAGAACAGGGACTGGAACCAACGTGGGACCTAACCCGCCCATCCCCCAGATAAGTAAACTTGGCTACCCATCCACCATGGGTTGCCTTTCTACTTATGAAGAGGTTTCCCAAAGCCTCTGCTGTTTCATCATGAGACAGTTACTCTGTCTTGGAACATTTTGCTCTGGGCCATACTTTGGTTTCCTGACTGGGAAATTCGGTTCCTTATGACCATGATCGTAGAGCTTGGGAGATGCACTGAGATTTCTCCTGGGACTTTCTGGACTTCCTCTCCCATGTTTCCCACAGGGAAGGACTACTCTAACTTGAAGAGCACTCTCTAGTACCCTGGAAGTCCCCCAAAATGGATACACGTGGTTAGTTCTACCCTCCTGATTCGATTCTTTCTTCAGTGGGGAGACGTTTTTAAAAATGGGTGCCTGCAGCAATCCATCAAGAACCATCAGAAGCACCCTCCATGGAACTTCAAAGAGCTTTTTGGACTAGGACGCCCTCCGGGGACTCATGATGCTACATGGTGAGATCTGGATAATCTGGTTCAAGGTGAAAGAAGCAAAAGCTGCCTGCGGCTTTTCTCTCAATTTCCCCCTTGTTGTTCTCTCTGAATATCTTAAGTTTGCTGTCTGCTTTCAGTTGCGTTTCGTAAGAGACTAAATGACTAAATTTTTGTATGACATTGACTTTACAAAAAAAAATATGCTGGCCGCAGCCATGATTTCTAGAGACATCCTGAAACAATCCAAAAATTGTTTTTTCTCTTTTGTTTTTTTTTTTACATCTTGGCATAAATGTGACATGTTTAATCCTGAAAACTGTATGAATATGGGTGGGGTAGATAACATAATGGTTATACTAATGATTCTCATGCCTGAGGCTTCTAACCATGGTTATTCTATTGAGCTTATGCTGTTTAAACAACCTTAAAAAGTTTTGTTTCACAAGTAAGTGAATTACAGCTGTTATCTTCACATGAAAAAACATCTGCTTCAATGGAACCCTGGAAATCCATTTGGACCCCTGTTCTCTGACATTGCCCACAAGATGGCATGACTGCAGCAGCCCCCTGAAACCAATGATGTGACCTGGCACGACCTGAAGAAACTGATTCACAGACTCCAAAGCTCACTCTCGACAGAAAAGCAGAATTACAGTGGTTGACCTTCCCCATCAAGACAGACGTGCAGCGTTTCATCCCCTGACATTTCATCCATGGTCATCTGCTTTAGAGTGACACTTCTATCGAACTTACTGGCACACCTCTTGGATACTTTACACAACTTTACAGCAGTTTCCCTCTACGCTGCTGGGTTTCTCAAAGACTGACTGCAGCCGTGCATGGACTTTGCAGCCAGCAGCCTTGGGACTCTATAGGCCAAGCCCCCTCGCCTGCAGGCCCTGCCCCCAGAGTCAGGAAATGCCCTTTGAGGCATGAGATGCCCCCAGAGGCAAGAAATGCCCTTTTGCCTGCTAGGCCTTGCCCTTTGAGGCAGGAAACATCCTCCTCAGGCCTCCCCTTGGCATCACACTGGTTCTTGCTGCTCTCTTACTTGTTCCTCCGTGTCTTCTGCCAGTTATTTTGAAAATACCTGTACAATATAGGTTTCTGTTCACCTCACACTCCTGATACTATGGCCGTTAGTTAAAAAGAAAGGGGGAAATGTTGGTATGCTTCTAATTCTGCTTCTAAGACCCCTTCTGTTTCATTGGTTTAATCCCCCCTGCTTAACACTGTGTTCTATTTACACAACCACTGTTAACTAAGCACCACCCTGCCTGCAGGGCACTGGTTTAATCCCCACTGGTTCACGATGTCTTTTGCTCCGCCCCCTCTCCTAGTACACCCTGATTTCCACCAGGCTTTTTTTGCTCCACCCTCTCTACGTCACATCCTGTTTCCACCCTACTTGGCGTGTATATATAAGGACAGGATTGTGATTAGAGATAGCTTAGCTTAGATTGTGCTGCATTCCACATGAATAAAGACTGAACTGCGTACCACTCAGTCATGAGTCCCTGATCATGTCACCTGTGAAGCCAGCCTGACAGGGTTGAACCTGAGACCTTGTAACTTCAGGCAGAAAAGTCTCTTTGCAGAACCATTATGCTAACTCCCCCACTGAAAAATATTCACTTTTATATGAAACACACACACACACTCAGAGAGAAAGAGAGAGAGGGAGAGAGAGAGAAATGTTGGGAGAGAGAAAGAGAGAGAAAGAGGGAGAGAGAGAGACAGAGAAGAGCGAGGAGAACAATCTAGCTAGTTCAATCTTCTGATAAACTTTAACATATCTTCTCTATCAAATGTGACATTTTCCTTCCTAGTGTGATAGACTTGAATTATTCACAGTACCCACAAAGATCCTAATTAGGTCAAACACTAATTAAAAGGGACACACGCACCCCTATATTCACAGCTGCATTATTCACAGCAGCCAAAGAGTGGGAGAAGCCTACATGTCCATCCACAGATGACTGGGTGAAGAAGTGATGGGATATAGATGCTATGGAATTCTACACTGCAATAAAAAGATGATATTGTGTCCTTTGGGACAAAATGGATGGAACTGGAGGAGATTATGCTTACAAAATAAGTAAAAGATGAAAGACAGCTCCCAGATAAGTTGCACTCATATCTGGAACCTAGAGAGTGGATACACATGAACTTGATAGAAAAAAAAAAATCGGCAGGTGGATCCACACCCCCCAGTCTGTCTCTGTCTTTCCCTAGTGGGGCAGGGCTCTGGGAAGGGGAGGCTTCAGGACACATGGGTGAGGGCGTCTGTCCAGGGAGGTCAGGACGGCAACATGGTAGCATCTGCAGCTTGGTGACTCAAAGGTGGTAAGATATAAAGCAGGACAGATTGTTTAATAAACCAGAATCCAAAGGTAAAAATCAAGCAGATGGAAATAGGGATCTTCGTGTAGGAAGAAGCAACACCCCTGTCCAGGAGAGAAGCAATTACAGAAGCCAGCACCCCCACTTTCTGCTCCCCATCAGGAATTTTGGGATAAGGAACAGGGAAGCTTCCAATGGAAGGAATGGAGCACAGAACTCTGGTGGTGAAAATGGAACTGTGCCCCTCTCATCCTATAGTATTGTTAATCATTACTAAACAATTAAAAAAACAACAAAAACCATAGAACCCAGAATCAAGACTTGTGAGCACTCTGATGGGGGTCTTGGGAAGGTGAGAACTGTGGTAGTGGGTGCAGTGTGGGACGAGATCTTCAGTCTTAAAAGATCGCACCCCGTTATCTATCACAAATACAAATGGAAAAATAAGTAACAGCATACCCACGGAGGCTAATTAGGTTGTGGAGAATGCCTCTGAAGAGCAGTGCATGTGTGGAATGGTTAGAGCCTGGGACTTCTGGGTTCCCCTAGACCCAAGTTCTGCACTTCCTTCTGGAGACGTCCCTAAGCCGTGCTGGAGTCAATTCAGCAAGCCCAGACGTGCGGGCGAGGCTGCCGGAAGGCCTGCTGCTTCAGGGCAGTGAGGGCGGACAGTGGACCCCCAGACCGGGAAGAGCGTGGCCCCACCCAAGTCCTGGCTGCTTGTAGGTCTATCATTTGTTTGATCGACCTCTGCCTCCTGTTTTTACGTGGCTTCAAAGTAAACCCTCTGACACAACTGTTGGGTATCTTTGTCCCTTGGTGCTATGAAGAGTCATGGGTTTGAATAGAATCAAACTTTTTAAAAAAGATCAATTACTCCTTTAAAAAAATATTTAGTGGGGGGATTAATGGTTTACAGTCAACAGTCAATAGAGTTGTTGATCCATGTGGAGCATTTCTGAGTTTTCTGCATAACAAACTCCCCCCCCCCCAGCCCAGGTCATCAGGCCCACCTAAATGCCCACCCCCCACCAGAGTCCTTTACTTTGGTGCAATCCACTAAACCCAGTCCGAGTTCTGCTTGGTGTCTCCCCTTCTGTTCTGATTTCTCCACTTCTGTCCATGAGTGAGATCATCCCATCTTCCTCCTTCTCTTTCTGGCTGATCTCACGTCACAGGATTCCTTCCAGCTCCATCCGAGCAGAGGGGGAGAAGGTGAAGGAAGTGGTTTGTCCAGTATGATTTTACCGAGAAATTTCAACATCTCTTCTCTGTATAAGACTTGGGGTATTTCCATCCTAACTTGACCCTGAAGCTGCAGTGCTGACCAAACCCTTTTCTAATTTGGCCATTGCATCTGCCTTTGGAAAGCAGACCACAGTCTCAGAGGTCACCTTAATGCCAGAGGTGCTGCACGCCATCTTGTCTCCCAGGCCGCCAAGGAGGCGGCTCTTCCTCCCCCTGCCGGGAGATAGCCTCACCCTGGCCGCTTCACAGCACACGCAGTTTGCCTCTGTGCCGTGTAATATCCACACGTTTTCACGCACCCCCCACTCTCCTCCAGTCGAGGCAGAATCTCCATGCCCCTTGTTCCTCGGGGTGGAAGCACCTTTCAGAATGCCCTCTTCCTTGCCCCCCAGCCAGGTGGACTGGAAACCCCCTCTGAAGTGACAGCTCAGGGGCAGTGATTAAGCACGTGTGACACGTCTGCTCACGACCTGAGCTGCCCAGCCGTGGACTCTGCTCCTGCATGGCGCCTCCTCGGGGTGGCGGGTGTCTCTGTTTGGTGCCTCTCACACAGGCAGGCAGACTCGCTTGCTCTGATCCTCCAGGGGCACATGAGAAGGGACTTACCTAACCTTGCAGAGGGGCACACCAGTGACACCCTCCTGACACTGGGTGACCCCACTAAGTCCCTGTGGCTGAATTACAAGTTTCTCAGGACAAGAGTGACTTGACCGGTTTGGTTTCTGCAGGGAACTCGGACACCGAGCTTCCTCTGAAATATTTTTATTTATTATTGCATAGAGATAGAAATTGAAAGGGGAAGGGGAGGGGTAGAGAGACAGAGAGACACCTGAAGCCTGGCTTTACCACTCATAAAGCTTTCCCCCCCGGCAGGTGGGGACTGAGGGCTTGAACCCTGGTCCTTCTGCGCTGTGGTGTGTGCGCTTAACCAGGTGTGCCACCGCCTGGCCCCCCCAAGCTGCCTCTCTACGTGGATTCTTCTCCTAAGAAGTCGCCATCAGGGAGGGGTGGCAGCTGCCAAGCTCTCTTGGCGTGGCAGGGCAGTCCAAGTGTCTTCTCGGTGGGGGTGGGGTGGGGTGGGGGTGTGAGGCCACAGAGCCCCGGGCCTGAGCAGGGTGTGTCCTACTTTCAATCCTACTGAGCACCAGCGATGCCTGTGCCAGGGAGGCGGCCTCCTCTCTCCTGCTGATACAGATGAATCCTCTGCAGAAGGTGTGTTGCCAGCGAGTCCTGGCTGCACTTCCTGATGGCTCTGGGCTATTTTTAGAGCCTCCCGCGCCCCAGATTCCCTCCCCCTGCAAGCATGCCCCCTCTCCGCCCCCGCTGGAATCCATGCTCAGGCACAGGGCTGGAGTCTCAAGGTTTGTATTTTCCTATTAAAAAGCGATGAATTATTAAATGCCTCTTACTCTGACAGTGCAATGCATTTGCTTCCTTTTCATCTGTATCAAATGTTGCGAGAACAATTATTTAAATCATTTGCAATTTGTTGTTGCTGATGGGGTTTCACAGCTCCAGGCTGCCTTTTATTTATTTTTTTTAACTTTATTATTATTATTTTATTTTTTGGCTGGAAGGAGAGAAGCAGAGAAAGAAGGAAGGAGAGAGGCTGCGGCACCAAAGCTCGCTCCCGGGAGGAGGGGCCGGGCCGGAACCCGGGCTGCAGGCTTAGGGCAAGGCGCGTGTTGCACTGTCTCGCTGAGCTGTTGCAGCTTGAGTTTCTGGGGCGTGGAGCCCTCCTGGGTCTCCGGGAGATGGTGCACAGAGCGTCAGAGCCAGCAATTCCCGCAGACTGACTGTGTGAACGCAAGCACAGAGGACATGGGTGGCCCTGGGCCCTGGGGGCTGGTCTTCGAGCCAGCGTTTTACAAAAATGCCAATCAGATCTGAGAGCTAGCTCAGCAGGCAGGGCGCATGCCTTCACATGCGCACACAGCCTGGGTTCGAAGCCCAGCACCGCATGGCATGGGCCATGGCACCAGAGGACGCTTCTGCACTGTGGCGTCTCGCCCTCGTCTCGTCTGTGTCTCTGAATGAGCACGGGCCCTGGCTTCAGGGAAGCTCTGTGTGCCCAAGCCAAGGCCCCAGCTCTGCAAAAGAAAAGAAAGGGGAACACCAGCTAGAAAAAAAATGATGCCGTCTTTAAGAGAAGCCTAGTGAGGATCAAACGTTACGTCTGTGCGTCGTTGCTGTTCACTCGTGGCACGGGAGATGAGCCCGGGCCTCCTGTTTGTGCCTTCCTGGGCAAAGTTCTGCTACAACTGCAAGAAAGGAAAGACTGGGGAGAGACCTCACTCCCCTGCTTAGCTCTGAAGCTTCTCCTGGAGCTGCCACTGTGCTCTGGCCCTCTCCCTTTCTCTCTCTCTCTCTCTCTCTCCCCCCCTCTCTCTCCCTCTTTCTCTTCTCCCTACCTCTTGTCTATCTCTTTCTCTCTCTCTTCCTTCCTCTCACCCTCCCTCTCTTTCCCTTCCTCTCTCTCTCTCTCTCCCCCTCTCTCTCTCCCTCTCTCTCTTCTCCCTACCTCTTGTCTATCTCTTTCCCTCTCTCTTCCTTCCTCTCACCCTCCCTCTCTTTCCCTTCCTCTCTCTCTCCCATTCTCTCCCTCTTTTTCACTCTCTCTCTTTAAAATTTTTTTTATTATTATCTTTTATTTCACTGGGTAGAGACAGCCAGAAGTTGAAAGGGGAGAAGTAAAGAGACAGAAAGAGACCCACAGCTCTGCTTCACCACTTGTGAAGCTTTCTGTCTGAAGGTGGGGACTGGGGGCTTGAACCTGGGTCCTTGCGCACCGTAATGCATGTGCTTAACCAGGTGTGCCACCACCTGGCCCTTCTTCCCCCTCTCTATCCCCCCTCTCTTTCTTTCTCTCCCCCTCTCTCTTTCTCTTTCTTCTTTCTCTCTCCTCCCTCTCTTTGCCTCTTTCTCTCCCTCCCTTTACCCCCTCCTTCCCTCTCCCCCCATGAATGTGTAGACCAATGAATATTTGGAGGGAAGAAAAGGTCAAACAGGGAGAAATCAGTCTGACTCCCTCTGACTGTTGCAGGGGGTGGGGTGGGCTGCCCTGAGGGTCCTTTTCCTGGTGGGCAGAGCGCCCGGGTCAGCTCCATCCCGGCAGAGGGGGGGCAGGGCAACGCCTGCATCCCACACACCAGGTCTCGGCTGGCTCCAGTCTCAGCAGCTTCTCAGCAGGGCAGCTCCTGGGAGAGGCAACAGAGCTGTGCCAGCTGCACCAGGGCAGAGGGCTCCTGCCAGTCTCAGCTGCCCACAAGCCGGGTGCAGGCTCTGTGCCGTCCAGCCCAGTAGAGATGGGCCCGACTGGCGTCTGGCAGCCAGAACTCTCCCACTTGCCCTGCCCTCGGCCTGGAGGGCTCAGCACTCTGAGCGCAATCCTGCCCATCTCTGCCTCCCCTTTCCTACTTCCACCTTGCCAGCTGCTCTGCCCCAGGACAGAGTCGAGGGGAGGCAGTGCGCTGGGCACAGAGCCATGCAGGGTCTTGTAGGGGAGGCCTTGGGGACAGGGCCAGGGTGGGGGACACAGGCCCCCGGAGCAGCAGGGCCCCCACACCCCTGTGGCATTTGAACACAGAGCAGACCAGGTCTGCAGCTTACCAGGAAGCTTCTGGCCAGAAGGGACTCAGCACAGCACCCCAGAGCGTGCTGCTTTCTGGCATGAAACCCCACTCTGCCCACCCTGCCCACCTGCAGGATGAGAGGGGCGGGGTGTCATAGGCCTTGGGCTTCCAGCTGGACCACTATCTGGCATTAACTTTCAAGAATTAAATCTTAATTTAATTTAATTTCAAGAATAAAATTTAGTTCTTCTAAATCTACATTCACCTAATAAGCGGATAAGGGCTCCAAGTTCCTTACAGAGTCCCCCCCCCCTTTTATTTATCATTTTCTTTATTGGGGTTAATAGTTCACAGCTCACAGTAAAATACCATTGTTGGTACATGTATAACATTTATCAGTTGTCCACAAAACATTCTGCCCCCACCAGGTCCTCCTCCGCCATCATGTTCCAGGACCTGAATACTCCTCCCACCCCCAACACTCCCCCCCCAGAGTCCTTTGGGACAAGACCCCAAATCCAGTCCAGGTTCTGCTCGGTGTCTCCCCTTCTGTTCTTGTTTCTCCACTTCTGCCCATGAGGGAGATCATCCCATCCTCATCCTGCTCTTTCTGGCTGACCTCACTTCACAGGATTCCTTCCAGCTCCATCCAAGATGAGGGGAAGAAGGCGACTTCATCCTTCTTCACAGCTCAGTAGTATTCCATTGTGTATCTAGACCACCACTTTCTCAGTCACTCATCTGTTGTTGGACACCTGGGTGGCTTCAGGTTTTGGCTGTTACACACTGTGCTGCTGTGAACACAGATATACACAGATCTCTCTGTCTATATCTCTCTCTCTCTCTGTCTCTAAGATCTATTTACTTTTAGGAGAACCAGAGAGAGAACAGAGCCCTCCTCAGCTGTGGCGTGAGGTGCCGCTGTGGACTGAACCTGTGAGTTGGTGCTCAAATGCTGAGTCACCCACCACAGATTTATTATTGTTTTTGTTTATTTTATTCAGTAGGACAGAGAGAAATTGAGGGGGCAGGAGAGAGAGAAAGACAGACACTGCTTGTGAATTGTTCCCGCTGCAGATAGGGAGCGGGGGACTCAAACCCAGGTCCTTGTGCTTGGCACTATGTGTTCTTAGCTGGGTGCACCACTCCCTGGCCCATCCAGATTCTTTATTCCGTTGGGACCAGGGAGGACTGTAGTTGGAGCCCCAAAAGGGAGAACGGTTGGCATCTCTACGGTGACCAAGCAGGACGGGAAAGGAGAGGCCCAGCTCAGCACGGCTCTGAGTCCAGCAGTTTAACCCCGGGGTCGCTGTTTTGGGTTTCACTCACTGGGCTGTTAATAGATTTTCTTCATCTGTGTGAGACCTGGGAGGACGGAGGGCGGCCCGTCCTGCGCGGGGCCCGTCCACCTGCACGGAGCCGGCCTGCTGACAAGCTCCCCACCGAGGGGCAGCGGCGGGAATCCTCCGGCGGCAGTTTTAATTATCGGGCCCGGTGATACCATCAGCAAGTGTGTAATTACGTGTCAGTTTCCTGGCTGTTGGGTATGAAAAGTGGGAGCAGTGAGATGATGATGGTGGGAGCGGCAGACTCATATTTAAAGAATTCAGAATGTGGAACTGGTGTTGTCATTAAACAGAGAGAGTCTGACCCCAGCTGTCACTTACTTTTCCATATGCAGATATGGACCTGCTGGCTGTCAGCAGAGCTCTCGGGCTGAGAGTGGACGGAAGAGGCGACACCATCCTCAGCGCCGACAAGACTGTTCCCCCAAACTCCACAGCCCCCATTCCTGTACCTCAGACCAACACGAGGCTGAAAGCCACTGGGGCCATTACAGTGAGCCCTGCAGACTTAGGCTGACCAGGGCCTGGAAGCAGAATGACCAACAGAAAGTCCCCCCTGGAAAGAAGTGGGTCAGGCGTGCTCCCTGTTGCTTGATCTGAAAGAGTGAGTCTGTGTCAATTTGGAGACTTCCCTTCTGAAGAAGAAAAAGAAATTTGAGGGAGTCGGGCGGTAGCACAGCGGGTTAAACGCAGGTGGCGCAAAGCTCAAGGACCGGCATAAGGATCCCAGTTCGAGCCCCCGGCTCCCCACCTGCAGGGGAGTCGCTTCACAGGCGGTGAAGCAGGTGTGCAGGTGTCTGTCTTTCTCTCCCCCTCTCTGTCTTCCCCTCCTCTCTCCATTTCTCTCTGTCCTATCCAACAATAACTCCAACAATAAAACAACAAGGGCAACAAAAAGGAATAAATAAATAAATATTCTCAGAACAGCATTGGGGGAGAGGGTGTAATTAAATATATATAAGGGATGAATAAACAGAGGAGTTTCAGTTATACCTCAACAGACACTGTAATGAAAACCTGTAGGATATGAAAACCTCTGCTGCAGAAGGCAAAAATTATTTTAAAAAAATAGAAAAAGAAATTTGAACTTTCTTTGCTTTAGCACGGGGGGTAGGGGGTGGGGTGGGGTGGGGTGGTGGTGTGTGTGGTGGTTCCAAGACTGAGGAGTGAGGTTCACCTGTGGCCCTTGGGGGAGTGTGATTTGATTGGTCAAAAGCTCAGCCTGGGGGTGGCCTCCACATGAGCCCTCAAGGCCTCTGTATTCAGTCCAGGAAGAGACCGGAACCTGATAGTCAGTCAGAGAAGGCAGAAACACACACCAGGGCCTCCCTGCGAGGATGGGATCAGGACAAGGATGGCTCTGTTTGTTATCTGGACCTGCCACCCCTAGGTCGCACAGCCTCCCGACTACACCATCCCAGGACCCAGGACGGGGGTGGGGGGGGACACACACCTCTGCCCTTGCAAGCCTCCCCGTTTACCTGGCTTGATGAGGAAAGAGACAGGAGCCGGGTAGCCAAGGGTTAAGTCTGCATGCATGCAAAAAATAAATAAAAGCGGGTTTGTGAAACGGACCACGGAGGTTAAGTGCGGGAGGTTAAGCTAACACAATGAACTGTGAACACAGAGAAAAATGTTTCTTTAATTTTTAAAATGTTTTCATTCCTCATAATAAGCTGAACTTTGCAGTTGCATGCAAACAACATTATTCCAGACCCCAAAGACACAGCGGCTTAAAGCTCTCGGAGCTCCAGTTGGTAGAAGCCCTAGTGTCACTACAGAGGCACTCAGGCAATCCTGAGCCTCTGCAGCGCTTCAAACCACACCTCTGGTAGCATGTTTCAAGGCATCTGCACACACACACACACACACACACACACCCACACACACACACACACACACACGTGTGCGCACACACGCACGCACATATGCACACGCACACACACATGCACACACACTCACATACACACACACACGCACAGGCACACACACATGCACAGGCACACACACACGCACACACACACTCACACTCACACAGTGCACACGCGCATGCACACACACATGCACGTGCACACACACACACACACATGCACAAACGCACACACATGCACACACACACACACAGGAGGCATTAAAAAAAGCCTCAGTTTGGCATTTATTTCCAGTTTCAAAGTGACTGTTTTCCTCACAGGCTAATGGAAGCCTTATTAATTGCCATGGTACGTTCAGATTTGAAAGTAATAAATAGGCACATATTAAATCCTCTAAGGATTAATTTGTATTTTATCAGCTGTGAAAAGGGCAATTTTTTACATATCTAGACTTAAGAGGTAGCCTTATTAGGCATTCATTGGAAAACAAATTCTGCATATATTTGGTGGCAGGGTTTTTTGTTTTTTTTTCAAAAATCATTTCCCCCTCCAAAGTAGTGTAGTGCGGCTAGGGAAGCAATTAGTGTTTATATCCTAGGCAAACATGGTTTTGGCTTTTTCCAGCTTATGAATATTTGTATGAGTGGATGAAGGAGGGAGTGGGTAGACCAGCTACCCTGAGACACTTGATGCCGCTGGACTCACCCGGTCGTTCAGCCGCCCCGCGACTCAGCTGGGTGAACTGGGTGAGTCCTGCTTGTGTTACGGTAGGGAACATGGCAGCACGCGCAGACTCACTTGTTGAGCTGGTGGTGGGGCGGGACGCAGAAGGCAGAGGACCCCCTGCCCTAAAGCTTCCTCCCTCTGTCCTTCCCAGAAACACCAGACTCTGGTACTTCTGAGTGTCCCCTGCCTTCCCCAGCATGGCTGCTGAGTGCACCTCAGGAACACAGGACATTTTGAGGTGCACCTGTCTTCCTGTGTTAGAGAGAAAGAGAGGGAGAAGGAGAGGAAGAGGGAGAGGGAGAGAGAAGGAGAGGAAGAGAGAGGAAGGGGGAGAGAGAGGGAGAGAAGGAGGGGGAGAGGGAGAGAGAGAGAAGGAGAGAGGGAGAGAATGAGAGAGGGAGGGAGGGAGGGAGGGAGGGAGGGAGGGAGGGAGGTGGTGGGGCTGGGCAGCGGTGCACTGGGTTAAGTGCACATAGTGCAAAGCAGGGGATCTTCACAATTGGAGAAGCAGGTCTGCAGGTGTCTCTCTTCCACTCTCCCTCTCTGTCTCCCTCTCTGCTTCTCAGTTTTTCTCTGTCCTATCCAATAACATGGGAAAGATAGCTGCCAGGAGCAGTGGATACATAGTGCCGGCAAATGAAGCCACCACCCCCCCCCCCCGTGTTGGCTGGGGGTGTGGCGCAGTGGGCAGGGCACCTGTCTTGCAAGCTTAACTCCTGAGTTTGACCCCCAGCATCATGTATGCCAAAGTGATATTCTGGTCGTCTCTCTCCTTTATAAAAATCAAAGTTAAAAAATAAAACACAGCACTTGTGAGGCCGGGTGTTGGTTCACCCAGTCGGTGTGCATGTTGCCACATGCAATGACATGGGTTCAAGTCCCCAGTCCCCACCTGCAGGGGAGACGCTTCATGAGGACTGGAGGAGTGGGCGGGGGAACAGCATCATGGTTCTGCAAAGAGGCTCCAAGGTCCCAGGTTCAAGCCCCAGAACCATCATCATCCTGAGCTGAGCAGTGCTCTGGTGAAATGAATAAATAAACAAAAATAAAAAAATTAAGGGGAGAAGTATTGCAGGTATCTCCTCTCTCTCTCTCTCTCTGTAAAAAAAAGAAGGAAAAAGTGGCCTCATGGAGTGGTGCACTGAACCCCAATGACCAAAAAGCCAAAGAAGTCTGGTGAGCCCATGTTAGTGGGTACTAAGTGTTTGTTCCTGTCTTAACAGTGTGAGTCCCATGTCCAGCCAGGATGTGTTCAGTGGTGGCGATGCGTCAAGGAGAAGGCAGAGGGGGTTCTCCTCTGAGAGGCTTCTGCGAGGTCTCTGGGGAGCAGCGCCCCAGCACGGACTCCTGATTTCTGCTCTGGGAGGAATGGGTCCTGTTGACAGACGCTCCAGTAAGCTTTTCCTGGAATGTGTGTGTTGTTCTCTGCTGGGTGAATCTACCTGGGTCCTGCCATCTTTGGTCAGCCTTGGCTCAGCCCTAGGCAGGCGGGGGACGGACTCCCCTCTGCTTCTGAATGTTTCCAGGGAGCGGGATCGAGGGTCCCAGCACCTGCCCTCCTGCAGCAGGCCGTCCTGGGCAGGGCCACGCCATTTCACTTTCTGTGTCAAACAGCTTCCGGATAATTCCCAGCCCTGCCAGGGTGTCCGGGAGACCCTTTGCTGGGCAGGGGCACCTCGTCCCAAGTGTCCGAGTCTCCAGCCCTCCATCCCCTTGTGTCAAGGGGACATTCCGATGGCCCGTGCTCAGCCTCTTAACCGGAAGTCTCTCTTTCTCCCCGATGGACAGCCTCTCCACCTGGCCCTCCGAGGCCCAGAGCTTCCCCGGCCCCCTCCCCCAGGGAACACAGAAAGCTCTGGCTAAGGAGACCACCTTAAGAGCAGTCCTTGCCTGTGTCTGGGGGTGACAGCCACCCTGGTGACAAGTGTGAATTGCATACAGAGCAAATGGTCTCTGCTGAGGCTCCACACAGCACTGAGGTAGATGACTGTCCTGCTTGCAGGGGACCCCAGTGATTAACGTCTCCGCATATTAACGGAAATCCTGGAGGTGTTAAGTGCCCGTTATCACTTGTCACTACAGCACAGAGCCACCACTTCCTGATGATTTTAGACAGTGGTATTTTACTGTCCTTTGAAGTGACAACATAGGCTTTGGGTGAATGTGTTCAGATTCTGTGTCTTGGGGTGAGGGGGGGATCATGATTCTGCAAGACTTTGTGCCTGAGGCTTGATGCTTCAGCTCCAGTCCTTGGCACTACCACCAGCCAGAACCATGCAGTGCTCTGGTCTTTCTCTCCACTCTCTCTGTAGTAGAGTAAAAGAAATAAAACATTTTAAAAGGATTCTGTGTCTTAGAGACAAATTTGTACCAAATTGAAAGAAAAACATCTGTGTATTGTTGATTCACTGGCTTCTTAGATTACAAAATGAAAAATTTAAAGGAGGGAGGGAGGGAGGGTTGGAGGGAGGAAGGGAGGGAGAGAGAGAGAGAGAGAGAGGCCTAAGAGGGAACACGGCAGTAGAGTGCAGGAGTTTGCAGGCATAAGGATTGGATTCTTGGCACTGCTTATGCCAGAGTGATGTTCTTCCCCTCATAAATATGTAAAGAACTCAGTTTTGAAAGGAGAGAAAATCCCAAGTAGTTCTTCTGTAAGAACTCTGCTTTCTGAAAGATCCAGGGGCTTTTAGCCTGAGTTCTCAGAGTGTGTTCAGCATCCCCTGGGCATAGCGGAGAAGCAGGTTCTCTGGTCTCCCTCCAAACGGACTTTGAGGACCCCTGGTTCCAGGAGGTGCCTGCACCCAAAATGTCTCTGTGGTCCCTTTGTCACAGCTGGCTGGTGACTGCCCTTAACTCCCCAAGTTCAGGGCATCTCTTGCTCGGAACAGCCTGGGATCTCTCAAAGTTCTCCCTGGACTGGAGGAAGGGGAAGCCCAGATTGGAAGGTTCTGGAACAAAGTCCATGAGTCTTAAGAAGCTCCAGGCTGGTGGCTTGGAGACTCTTTGAGCAGCAATTCCTCCCTGTCAGGGGTCAGGTCAGCCTCTGCCCTCCTCACCTCTCCTCTTCCAGCCTTCCTGCCCCCACCACTGGTGTCTCTAACTGAGTGGGCATTCTTATTTATTTACAGATGGATGCTCACTCAGTTAGGAGCCAGCATCCCAGGCAGTGTGTCCAGAAATATCCAGAAGTCCAGGTCCCAGGCACAAAGGCTGCTGGGTAGTTAAAGGCCTAGCGGGTTGGAACAGCTCAAACCCGTCCCCTAGCCTGGACACGGGCTGAACTCTTATGCGTTCTGCCCACTTGATTTCAAACATTACTGCTCCGTGTGTTAACAGTGGCAGCTTTGCATCAGTGTCTGCCTGTCCTTTGAATGAATACTTAGGAACGGCGCTGCTGGGTCAGTAATTCCATTTTCATTTGTCTTTGGAGGCAGGCTGTCAGCTCAGCTCACCCGGTGTTCAGGCAGTGGGCTCTGGAGGTCACTGGCTGGGGGGAGTTTTTCTCCGAGTCCAGTGAGTCCTATTCTACACGATGGCAGCTTGAAAATGTACTTTCCACATTGGGGCCAGAAGTAAATCTCCTGGGCCAGGCACCCGGCCTGCCAGCTTTAGCCCGGGCTCAAGTCCCGGCTCAGTGCCTGGGGCAAATCCTAGTGATATGGTGTCTGTCTCTCCCTCTCTCTGTAAAAGTCACCGGGGGGCAGTGCAATGGATGAATGTGTGATTTCTGTGTGCGTGTACTGATCATGAACGAGAGGGACAGAATCAGGGGGCCAGAGCACCATCCTAAGACGCTGCCAGGGCTTGAACCTGAGGCTTCTGAGACCTCCGGCATGCGGGCCAATGCTCTCCTGGGTTGAGCTGTCTCCATGGATCCGTGATTTATTTTAGTACATGCTTTCTGTTTACAAAGGTAATTCATGCTTCTCACCAAGAATACACCAAGCGCAGAAAAGCAGAGCCCGCGTCCCCCACCCCCGCCTGCCCCACCCGTCACGGGCGGCCCTTTGGCTACCGTGATAAGCTTTTAAACTTTCAGAAACAGGCATCCGGCTAGATCAATTTGTATTCTCTCATCTTATGAAATTTGTGCCTTTATTTTAAAAGCACTTCATGTGATTGATGAAGTGCCAGGGTGTGCGGGTAAGATCTTTTTCGCACATCTCTCAGATCCACTGAAAGGCCTGCATACGAGCTCTTCCTGAGTGCTGAAACCATCTCTCATGGCTGGGAGAATCTGTCTTTGTTTAGCCTGCACGTGGGCTGTTGGATCAGGAGCAGATGATGTGGTGTGGACAGCAGAGCCCCTGCCCAGTGGGGACACGTCTGGCCAGGGTCTGGGGCCTGGGGCAGGCCTGACAGGGCCAGGTCAGAGCCAGCGCAGACCCCTCTGCTGCTGGCCGACCCCGCTGGCGACCCTCCCCAGGCCAGGGCTCCTCACCTGAGTGTCCATGTGCTCCTGTATCCAGCAGGACTGCCAGGGACGGCGGCCTGTCTTCCCACAAGCCCTGGCGTGGCCTGGTGTGTGCACTCTGCCAGCTCAGTCTCCCACCCTTCGGTTCCAGAGAGAGGAAGAGAGGAGGAGGAGGGAGACGCACAGGGGGATGGCGGACCCCACAGTGCCGCTCCACCATCCTTGGAACTTTCTTGAAGCCGTGCACGGTGCTCCCTGGGGGGGTGGCAGCCCAGATCAGTGCACAGTGGGGTCCTCGCTCTTCGGGGGGAACGGTCTCCAGGCCCACACGGCAGAGGTGCCTGTTGGAACCTGAGCTAAAGGACAAACAGGAGGGAACAGACACAGGATGGCAGCTGCTCAGGGCAGCCCTCTCCTCACGGGGGCCAGGCGGGACGGCAGAGCTCATGCGGCCCCAGACAGGAGAGAGAGCCTGCAAGAACAGGAGGGTCACACGGAGGCGTGAGCAGGCAAACCTGGCAGACAACACCCATCACTCACACACACGCACACTCTCTCACACGTGTGTGTGTGTCTGTGGTCATGTACATGTGTGTGGCTGCGTGTGTGACTGAGTGGTTGTGCATGCTTGTGTGTTTGGAGTGGTCTGAGGGGTCATTGATCATAGCAATGGGGGCGACCTCTCTCCTCCTCCTCCTCCCTCCTCCCGCTCCCCCTCTCCCCCTCCCCTCCTCCTCCCCTCCCCTCCCCTCCTCCTCCCCCTCCCCCTCCCCCTCCCCCTCCTCCTCCCCTCCCCCTCCTCCTCCCCTCCTCCTCCTCCTCCTCCTCCTCCTCCTCCCCCTCCCCCTCCTCCCCCTCCCCCTCCCCCTCCCCTCCCCTCCTCCTCCCCTCCCCCTCCTCCCCTCCCCCTCCTCCTCCCCCTCCCCCTCCTCCCCTCCCCCTCCTCCTCCCCTCACCCTCCTCCCCCTCCCCCCCTCCTCCCCTCCCCTCCTCCTCCCCCTCCTCCTCCTTCTCCTCCTCCTTCTCCTCCTCCTCCTCCTCCTCCTCCTCCTCCTCCTTCTCCTCCTCCTCCTCCTCCTTCTCCTCCTCTCCTCCTCCTCCTCCTTCTCCTCCTCCTCCTCCTCCTCCTCCTCCTCCTCCTTCTCCTCCTCCTCCTCCTCCTCCTCCTCCTCCTCCTCCTCCTCCTTCTCCTCCTCCTCCTCCTCCTCCTCCTCCTCCTTCTCCTCCTCCTCCTCCTCCTCCTTCTCCTCCTCCTCCTCCTCCTTCTCCTCCTCCTCCTCCTCCCCTCCCCTCCCCTCCTCCCCTCCCCTCCTCCCCTCCCCTCCTCCTCCCCTCCCCTCCCCTCCCCTCCCCTCCTCCTCCCCCTCCCCCTCCTCCTCCTCCTCCCCCTCCTCCTCCCCTCCCCCTCCTCCTCCCCTCCTCCTCCTCCTCCTTCTCCTCCTCCTTCTCCTCCTCCTCCTTCTCCTCCTCCTCCTCCTCCTCCTTCCTTCTCCTCCCCTCCCCCTCCTCCTCCTCCTCCTCCTTCTCCTCCTCCTCCTCCTCCTCCTTCTCCTCCTCCTCCTCCTCCTTCTCCTCCCCTCCCCTCCCCCTCCTCCTCCTCCTTCTCCTCCTCCTCCTCCTTCTCCTCCTCCTCCTCCTCCTCCTTCTCCTCCTCCTTCTCCTTCTCCTCTTCCTCCTCCTCCTCCTCCTTCTCCTCCTCCTTCTCCTCCTCCTTCTCCTCCTCCTCCTC